>NW_026118168.1:0-69788 GCF_001640805.2 Lates calcarifer
CACTCTCACACACTCATGCTCGATTTCTCTCTCTCTCTCTCTCTTGTCGCCCTCCCCCCTCTCTCTCTCTCTCTCTCTCCTCGTTCGTCTATCTCTATCCTCCCTCGCTCGCCCGCTCTCTCGCCTCTTCTATCCCTCCGTCTGTCAGCACCGAGCGAGAGAGAGAGAGAGAGAGAGAGAGAGAGAGAGGGCGAGCGAGACAGATGAAGAAGAAGAGGACTGGTGTTTTTTTTTGGAAGGGGGGGGTACACCTCCCTTGAGTCACTCGCTGGTTGATGACAAAGAGAGAGAGAGGAGGAGGAGAGAGAGAGGAGGAGGAGAGGGGGTTGGGCTCCTGTTGCCATGGTGTTATGCAGCTGTTGCCCGGTAATGCTGCTGCAGCTGTTGCTAGGTAACAGTGATGGGTGTTGCCATGTGGATTAGAGAGAGAGAGAGAGTGTGTGTGTGTGTGTGTGTGAGTGTGTGTGGTGTGTGTGTGTTACCTGTCCAGGTGTGTGCGGCCGGCTCGTCGTCGTCTGGTTCTCACACACCGTCAGCTCGTAGAACTCCTGGATGTCTGCACACACACACACACACACAGGTTACTTTGTTGTCTGGGTTACAGGTGTGTGTATGTGATGTCATCCTCTCTGTCGACCAATCACATCGCTCCTCCTCCAGTTGTAGAAAGTAACTAAGTACAGTTCTCAGCACCATTTATTCCTCAGCTACAGTTACAAGTTACTTTATTTCAGTTACTAGTTACAGCTGCAGATTACAGAGAGCTGATCAGACCTGATGCTGTGTTATTGATTACCACTGATCAATAACTGACACCTGAGGTGAATTTACACCAGCAGCAGTGAATGACCTCAGATCTGTTTCTGTGGTCGTCGGCCATCTTTGAAAACCTGTTCAAACACACAGAACCAGGAAGTAAGTTAGCATGTTAGCATGTTAGCACTTCCTGTTCCCTCGTCCCAGTCAGTGGTTTATCGTTTGTGTTGAATCATCGGTTTAACGTGACGCAGCTCGTCTCACCTTTGACCTGTGACCCTGCTGAGGTCGACCAAATCAGAGCACAGCGTCTCCTGATAACAGGACTAATCCTCTTCCAATCACTGACCTGGTGTTTCTGTGATGTCACTGTGATGTCACTGTGATGTTCATCTGGTCTTAATAACCTGAGATCAGAGCTCCGACAGAGTAATCTATTACTGTTCGACAGTGACATCACAGCTCCCAGCTCCATCTTCTTCTTCTGACCCCAAACTGAAACTACCTGGACACCTGAGCCAGGTGAGCTGTAAGCTAACATTAGCTACCATTAGCCTGTAAGCTAACATTAGCTACCATTAGCCTGTGAGCTAACATTAGCCTACAATTAGCCTGTAAGCTAACATTAGCTACCATTAGCCTGTGAGCTAACATTAGCTACCATTAGCCTGTTAGCTAACATGATGTTTAGCGTGTCACATAACCTCTATGTCAGTAAGGTGATGTCTGTTGTCATGGCAACAGCAGTGAGGAAAACAAACAGAGGTTTATATGTTCCTCAGCACATACAGCAGTAAAACATGTGTGTGTAACATATGAACAGTGTGTGTGTAATGTGTGTGATGTGTGTGTAATGTGTGTGTGTAATGTGTGTGTGTAACGTGTGTGTGTGACGTGTGTGTGTGTGATGTGTTAACAGTGTGTTACCTAGCAGAGCCTGGAACAAGTCGCTCTGGAAGATGTTGAGCAGTTTCTCTGCGCGACCTTTGACCCCCTCAGCAGCTCCGGCCTGACAGGCCTCCATCACCTGCAGAGCACGCTCCGTATCTGAGGAGAGGAACCACACGGGCTTTACTGGACTCTACTGGACTCTACTATAACACAGTGAACCAACAAAGAAGTTAGCTAGCTGCTAACATGCTAACTCATGGAGGAAGTTGTTTCACTCTGTGAGTCTCTGCAGGGTCGGTGTGACGTTCAGGGTCAGTCGTCATTGTTTATTTACGGATTAGGTTTGAATGAAAATAGAAGCAGTGGAGAAACATCTGTTTTTATTTCTGTTCGACACAAAGAAACAAACTCAGACTTTGGTCTCAGACGTTTTTTCAGTTTTAACTTCTGTTTGACTCAGAATCACAGAATCACACGTCACTGTTTGAGTTAAAGTCATGAAGCTGTGTTCACATCTGAAAGAGACGAACCAGGATCCAGACTCGCTGATCAGCTCGGTCGGTTTGATTCAACACGTCAGAAACGTTCACAGAATCTGAAGAAGGTTCTGGTTCTTCGGGAGGTTCTAATGGTCATTAAGAACGTTCCTCCTGTAGTTTTAGACAAAGGTTCTACAGGTTGTTGTGAAGTTTTCACTGAAGAGGTTCTACATATGATTTCTGAGGTTTTAGTGATGATGAAGATCTAGAGGTCCTTCAGGAGGTTCTGGGAGTCCTGGAGGTTTTAGTGGTTTTAGTGGTTCAGATGGTCTGCAGTCTCTCTTTAGAGGTTCTGGTGGTCTGAGAGGTCAGTGGGTCTTTAGAGGTTCTTTAGAGGTTCTGGTCTTTAACACCTTTACGTGTCTGATGAGAGAACGTCCTTCAGGACCAGGTTCATGCTCTCACTGAGTTTTCAGAGAGAAAATATTTCTACTGAAGAACTGGTTTCTGTTTGTGATCGATCACTGATCGGTTCTGATCAGTTTCAGTTACAGCTGTGAATGTTACTCAGTAATCAGTAGAGTCACATGACGCAGCCTGACAAACCCTCAACACTGAGGTAAAACCAGTGGCTCCATCAGAACCACAGCAGCAGTTATAACAGAGGTCAGAGGTCAGAGGTCAGAGGTGACGACTCAGAGGAAACGTTTAAGAAACATCTGACAGTGAAGGAGGAAATGACCTGAACCAAAGAGGAAGAGGAGGCTGAAGGACGAGATAAAGAGTGGACACACACACACACACACACACACACACACACACTCACTGTGCACACACACACTTCCACAATAAGAAACACACACAGAAAGTGATGTTTATAAAGACGTCTCACCTTCTCTCTTCAGCGGCATGTCGTCGTCTCTCTGATCCACATTAATCCTCTTTGGGGATTTTACAAACACACAGGGGCATGCTGGGTAATGCAGTCCTAATCCCACCACACAGATTAAACAGACACGTCCACTGAGGCCCCGCCCCCTCCAGTGGTCAGAGCTCGTGATTGGACGATCCTGTCAGTCTGAGTTTGATTGACAGCTCTGATTCTGATCAATGAACAAAAACAATGAAACATGAAATTAAATAGAAATGTCATTAAAACCTGACGTGCTGGTAACTAACTGAAAACATTAAATAAAAACTGACAGGAAGTGATGTCACTCTGCACTGCACAACCAAAGCTAACATCAGACTTGAGGCAGGTGAAGACCTGGTTCCTCCCAGTCTCCTCCCTCCAGGTTTCCCCATCATCAGTGTGGACTCAGCCCAGGACTCAGCCCAGAGGGTCCAGGCCCGGGTACTCTGAGCTTCAGCTGGAGGTGGTGAGTCTCCTCTCTCCTGAGAGAGTCCAGCTCCTGCAGGAGTCTGGTTCAGGAGTCCAGCTCCATCTAACAGGTACTGCTCCACCTCCTGACCCAGCTCCGGCTCCGTCCTCCAGAGAGGTGAAGTTACACCTCTGCACCACCAGGTATCAGCACACCTGGATCCCTGTCTCTACTGCAGCCCGGGGAACAAAGCACCCTGATGTGACAGGGTTTAACTGAGTGACAGTAAACGCATCACCAGTAAAAACATTCAGCACTTTACTGAAGAGCTCAGTTTATCATCCTCCACAGACCTGAACCAGGTTCTACTGCAGATCCTTCTCTCTCATCTCCTCCTTCACCTCCTCCTTCTCCTCCTCCTCCTCCTCCTCCATCTCCTCCTTCTCCTCCTCTTCCTCCTCCTCCTCCTTCCTCTCCTCCTCCTTCCTCTCCTCCTCCTCCTCCTCCTCCTCCTCCTTCATCTTCTCCTCCTCCTCCTCCTCCTCCTCCTGCCTCCTCTGTCTCTGTGCTCAGACTCTTCTGCCATCTAGTGGTCTTCTGTCCGTACTGCATCTGCTCTGTCCTGCAGCAGGAAGACAGGAAACAAACCAGCCGTCTCCATGGAGACGACCCCACCTGTTGGAGGAGGAGAAGAGTATGATGACATCACTGCTGATGTCACCACTGAGCATGAGCTGTGAGCTGCAGAGACTGTGTTTGATCAGGCTTCATAGTTAAAGGATGAAATGATCAGATTCATCAGTCAGATGTCAGACGTTAGAAAACAGCTTCACTCTCTAACAGCTGATTTAAAACAAGCTGGAAATGAACTGTGTCATTTTCACATCATGTGTTTGTTGCTCTGGTCATTGTCTCTTTGCTATCGCTACCCAGCTAACATTAGCATCAACAGCTAGACGTTAGCTTCTTCTGAGCAGAGCGACGTCTTCATCCTGTCCTGTTGGACTGAGGACCAACTGAACGCTACAGGGACTCACTGTGGCAATGTGGTCCGAGGCTAGCTGGTTAGCAGCTAGAAAAGAAGTGATAAATAGATTAACAAGAGTTAATGTTGGTGTTGTTTTCCTCCTCTGGACTCCTGGTGAGTAAATGAATGAAGTTTGATGCTGCACTCATGTTTCCTCAGACTGGTCAGTAAACGGCTGCTAATGCTAATGTTAGCCATGTAGCGATAGCAACAACACACATATAGCTCCTTTAACAAACAAACCCTCACAGTCAGACAGACCCAAGATCAGTGACGACTCCATTAAAACAGGAAGTGTTTCAGAGTCAGACATGTCTGAATCACGGCCCAGCAGTGTTTATTACCCATGATCCTCTTCTCCTTCTGGAGCAGGAAGTGCTGTGGCTGTAACAAACTGACCAAACTCAGTTTTATGTTTTTAACTCTTGATATTTCTGTCAGTTTCCAGGCTGGATATCAGACACGAACGCTGGTTTTTAACTAATGGACAGTTCAGCTTTACTCTGAACTCTCTGGGCCTGATTCCAGCTGTTTACATTTAATGAAAAATAAAGTTTAGTTTGAATAAATGATGACCACTCAGCAAACTGGGTCAATAATTCAAGGTAAAGAGTTAATTTGAAGCACAAACTTTGAGCTTATGTCACATTAAATTAACATACAAATAACTCACTGAGTTTTGTTTATTGATGAAGCGTTTTTCCCTCATTTAGACTGTCAGGCTGACTTTTTCTGAAACTTTAAATTAGTCTGTAAGTACTGGTGGACTCTGAACTCAGATGTTTACTCATTAATAAACTTATGTGTGTTGTTTGTTAGAGTGTGTTGTGGGGTGGACAGCAGACAGGGAGGACTGTTTTTACCTGTAAAACTCAAATTAGGGCAAAGAGGTCTCTGAGCTAGTGGGGCGGTCGGGCGCGTCCCCGCTCCATGTGGAGCTAAACCAGGCTAAAATCAAACCTCTCGGGTTAAGACTTCGTCAGACAGTCTCGGTGTGAATGTTTATTACCGCAGCTGTTAAATATTTCCTGTTGTTTTTACCGTTAAACGGTTTATTTCTCCGCTGTGCTCGTGTTTCCAGTCAGGCGCCGCTCAGGACACCTCTCTGCTCGGCCCATTCTCCCGCCTCCCCGGCCTGCGACCAATCAGACGACCGCTCGGGTCTGATTGGCCGCAGCGCGGGAGAGGCGGAACCTGATCTCGGCACGCGATTGGCTGAGTCTGTGGTCGCTCACGTGTTTCCGTAGCTGGCGTATAAAAGCTTGAGCTTAGGTCGAGGAGCTAACAGTTAGCAGCTAGTCGCAGTTTAAAGTCTACCGCAGTAGTTGAAGTCATGACTCATCAACCCGCACACACACACTGACACGCGCACTCACGTGCACGGACAGATTGGCGGGGGCTTGTTCTCGCGCGGGGAGCGGGTTTTCGGGGGTGTTTTGGAAGTTGTTTTTCTTAAGGGGGGCGTGAGTGTGTGTGTGCTAGCTTTATGCTAGCTGCTTCCTGCATGTTAGCCGGATGTGGCTAGCTGGTGAAGCTAACTGTTTACCTGTTTGTCTCGTAGGGTTGGTTTGAATTATTCATGACAGCAGTCCGGGATTTGTGGAGTGAGCGGCAGGGGCGGGGCTAGAACGGTTTTTTACAGGGGGGAGGGGGAGTTAGCCACCACACACACACACACACACACACACACAGGTTTATTTCTGTCACACACACAGAGTGAGAGTGGAAACAGAGAGGAGGGGGTCTGAGGACGACAGAGGACGGTGAGTATGATCGATCACACTGATCAATAACTGATAGATAATTAATGTTTGTTCTGACAGCTTGTGATCATTTTACTGATCGATTGACAGGTTAATGATTGATCAGTAAGAACTGATCAGTGTCTCTGTGCTGAATCTGATTGGCTCTGCCTCCTGTCAGTCACTAACCCCTCCCCCTCTCTCTGTAGCTCTCTGATTGGCTGACGTGTCCTCAGGTAGAAGATGCTCAGGATGGACAAAGACCCCGTCCTCCCTCAGCAGGCGCCCGTCAGAGTCAGCCCCGCCTTCCCCGCCTCCGTCTCCCTATCAGAGCAGCCGATGCTGGCCAAGCCCCGCCCCCTCTGTCCTAAAAATGGCCTCCAGCCGCCCGGCAACAGCCAGCCCCCGCTGCTCGCCGGCCCCCCTCCCCCCGCTCAGCGACTCGGGAAGAGGCGTTACTCCGTGGGCGTCGGCTTCAAGGGGCTGGCCAAGCGCCGTCGCCGCGCCAACAGCGACAGCCAATCAGAGCCTGTGCTGCCGAGTCACTTCCTGCTGGGCGGGAACATCTTCGACCCGCTGAACCTCAACTCTCTGCTGGACGAAGAGGTGAACAGGTGAGTCTGTCACACAGGTGTGTAAAGGTTCCTGCCCAAGCACCACAGGTGAGACAGTAAACCCCTCCCCTCTCCTCCTCAGAGCGACCAATCAGGAGACACCAAAGTGCTCGCCCCTGCCGTCGCGGGGCGGAGACCCCGTAGAGATCCTGGTTCCCCGCGACATCACTGACCCCCTGAACCTGAAGGGAGGCGGGGGGGGTGGGGAAGGGGGAGGGGGAGTCCTGCTGTCCCCCCTGAAGTCCAGGAGGAGACACAGGAACAGACACCATGGAGGAGGAGGAGGAGGAGGGGGAGGAGGAGGAGGAGGTGGAGGTGATGGAGAGAGGGAGGTGATACCAGCTCGACTGTTTCCCTCCACAGCTGGACTCACAGGTGAGACAACAACACACCTGACATCACAGGTGTGAACAGTGACAGGAGTAAATCTGAGTTATTGATCTGTTCTAACTGATCAATAACCTGGAGCTTCTTTATCACTGTTTATACAAATCAATAACAGTTAATAACAGTTGATAGCAGTTGATAACAGGTTGTGTTGTGGTTGCAGTTCCTCTGTCGGCCACAGAGGGCAGCGTTCCTCCGTCTCCTCTTCCCTGTGAACTCAACACGGCCATCACCTGTCGAGATGACGTGGCTCCGCCCCCCATACTCCCCAGGAGACACACCCACCCTCCGCCGGGCCACGGTAACCAGGGCGACGGTCGCCAGCGGAGACGGCGACGCACCACCTCGACGAGGTCGTCGGACGTTGCTGCGAACGCCATCTCTGTCACCACGGTAACTGTCACCCAACAACCAACCAAATTCCAGACGCCGCTGGTGGGAGGGGCTAAAGCTGACAGGTGAGCGTTGTGCCTGAGGTTGATTCCTGTGCTGTAATCTGATTGGAAGGCCCAGTCACGTGACCTCTGCGCTGCCCCCTGCAGGTGTGGAAGACCTCAGCCCGGCGCCGCTCAGCCACCACAGAAGAAGGACAAACACCGCTACCAGTACGGCAACCACAGCCGTTACTATGGATACCACGGTTTCTACGGCGACAGGTGGGAGGGGTGGGTGGGGTCAGAGGAGGACCCGCGGGTCCGCCTCCTGGAAGCCGAGTGGTTCAGAGACAAGACGGTGCTGGATGTGGGCTGCGGCGCCGGTCACATGGCGCTGAGCGTCGCCCGCAGGTTTGACCCCGCCCACGTCCTGGGGGTGGAGCTAGACGCACGATTGGTCCACGCCGCCAAGCAGAACGTTAGACACTTCCTGTCACATGACCTGGTGGTGGAGGAGAGGAGGAGGAGGGGAGGAGCGACGACCTCCTCACCCTCTACAGGGAAGGAGGGAGGAGGGAGGGAGGAGGAGAGGAGGGGGGAGGAGGAGGTGATGGAGGAGGTCCAGCAGGCTCTGTCCCTCCTCCCCCTCCCCCTCTCCCTCAGGGTGAGTCGGGGGCCTCTCTCTGCTCCTCCTCTCCTCCTCCCTCCCTCCTCCTCCTCCAGGTTCCCCAACAACATCACCTTCATCCAGGTGAGTGCCCCCCCTCTCCCCCTCCTCAGGTGACCAGTCTTAACCTGCTGACATCACAGCTGTGACTCCTCCCACAGGGTGACTACGTGTCAGAGTGGGAGGCGTGGCCTGGGCGGGGTCAGTATGATGTCATCATGTGTATGAGCGTGACCAAGTGGGTGCAGCTGCAGTCAGGTGACGGGGGCGTGGTCAGGCTGTTCAGACGAGCCTATCAGAGCCTGACGCCGGGCGGATTATTCATCCTGGAGCCGCAGCCGTGGAGCAGCTACAGCCACAGCAAGAGGGCCTCGGTAACACACCTGTAGATTCACCTGCAGACACACACACCTGCAGACATTCACCTGTAGACACCTGCTGAGGTTTACCTGTCCGTGTTGCCTAGGAGACAACATACCATAACTACAGGAGTGTGAGGCTGAGACCTGAGCAGTTCACCTCGTACCTGACGGACAGCGTGGGCTTCGCCTCGTACAGACTCCTCAAACACACAGGTACACACTCTGCTACACTCAGGTACATACAGGTTTGTCGTTTGTTAGCGCTGAGCGCTGTGCATGATGGGAGTTGTAGTCGTCTGCTCAGATCTGTGTGTTCACAGGTAACCAGCGGCCGATCTACCTGTTCCACAAAGGCCCCGCCCAGAGGAAGTGAGGTCACCGGGGACACAGGATGTGACACGTCTTTCTCTGAGGATAACACAGGGTGGTCACCTGCTCGTCTCCATGGCAACGACCTTAAAGTGGCGGAGGTGAGACACACTCACCTGTCGCGCCTCAACGACGACACCTCATATTTTTGGCTGGGAGCTCGCAGCTGATTGGCCGAACAGTCGAGCCTGTGCGATGACATCACAGCACAGAGGGGGAGTGTGATTGGACAGCAGGGTCTCTGAGGATGTGATTGGTTGACCTTTGGTCCTGGACTATGATTGGACACTGACAGGAAGTGACACGTCCGACTTTTCAAAATAAAATGTTATTGTTTCAGTTTATTTTGTCAGAATAAAGAGATTTTTTCTGTTTCTGTTTAAAGCTGAAACTTTTCTTCATGTTTCAGTCTGAAATAATAAAAACTGTTTCTGCTCCGACCTCTGAAATAATAATTAATAACTATCAATAATTAATCATCAGAACAGTTTCAGACTCATTTCATCTCTTAATAAAATGTTGAATTAAAACGTTTGAAAAGTTTTAACATGAACAGACACAATGGAGTCTCTTGATTCTTAAAGTCAGTTACTTCCTGTCTTTCATAATAAAAGCTTTTTTAAAATCCCCACACATGGATGTTTCAGCTAAAATTCAAACCAATTAAATTATCTTGATTCATCTCGTGTTAAAAATAAAGATCAGTTTGTTTTATTAAATAACAGCTCGTTAACATCAGCTCGTTAAAGAAAAAGACTGAAAACTCCATTTTAAAGTTTATTCCCATAAACATGGAGATGAAACATAAATCATACAGATCATTATTATCATATAGTTTTCATTTTTCTCCGTGTCGTCAACAGTGGTGACATGAGAGCTCATGTTTTCAACCGTCTCAGATTTGACTCAAACTTTGATTCAAAAATGAACTGATCAGAATTTCAAAGGTCAAAGGTCACAGTGTGAAGAGTTTAACGTTAATAATAACCTCGGCTGCTCGGTCGTAACCTTCATCACGTTAACGTTTCCATCCTGACGTCGTCGTCAACCTGTTACCATGGAAACTCGCTCCTCGTCCAAAAACAACAACAATAATAAACTTTGATATAATGTAATATGAGTTCAGTGGTTATAGATCAGATAACTGATTGATTGATTAATAATTGATTGACAGTAGAAGGGGCGTGGCCTCAGCTACAGACCCAGCTCTAGCCCCTCCTCGTCTCCATGGTAACTGTAGCTCTGGCCATGGTCCGGCACGTCGAAGGTCAGGCTGTCTGACAGTCGAGAAAACTTGGCGTTGACCTCCGCTCCTCTGGTCCCGCCCTCTCCCTGACCGGCCCCTCCCTCTGGTGTGGTAGCCCCGCCCACCACTGATGTCATCAGGCTGGCGTCTGCGGCTCCAGGTCGAGTCAGGAGGTGGTTAACGGTCAGCAGCAGAGCCTGAGGGAGGACAGACAGGTGTCAGCACTGAGGCCCAAAGCACCATGGGAAACGAAGTCCTGAAGGATGTGGTGATGTCACAGTGATGTCACCCTGCGCTGGCTCTCCCTCTCCACGCTGTCGTCCCTGGTCTCTCTCTCCTGGTCTCGCTCGCCCGCTCTCTCTCCCAGCAGAACCAGTTCACCGAGTGCCAGACCAGAGGAGCTGTTACCGGGAGACCAGACCTCACTCTGACACAGGTCTGACCCACAGCCCGCCTCCTGAGACCAGTCCGTCTGCTCCACTGCCTGCAGGGAGTGACATCATACACAGGAAGTGACATCACACACAGGAAGTGACGTCACACAGGAAGTGACCAGTATAAACCAGTCACAGAGCTGCTTCAGGTTCATCTGACGCTTCAACCAAACCTGAACTGAAACTGTCTTACCCTGTTCTCCTGGTTCTCCAGGTCCTCCTGGTTCTCCTGGTTCTCCAGGTTCTCCAGGTTCTCCAGGTTCTGTCGCTCTCTCAGCAGCTGAGGACCCTGTGAGGACCAGAGTTCAGTATCAGTGACATGTTCAGCTGCAGTTCCTCTGACGTCCACCAGGGGCTGAAGCTGCTGCACTGATCCTCAGTCAGTTTATTCTCCTGAGGTTCAGCTCTCAGCTGCTTCACTGAGCTTCTTCTCCTCAGTCACACAAGTCAAATTCATTAAAAACAGACAGAGGGTTAAAGTCTGTTCTAACTCTCTGATTGGTCAGAAGCTGCTGAGGCTCATGGGTAATGTAGTAGGTTTATGGACACAGGACCAGACTGTTTTAACTCTCAGCAGTAGAATCTGTGCGTTCAGTCACTCTGATGTAAACAGTTTGACCTCTGACCTCTGAACTCTGACTCGACTCAGAGGACGATGATGAAGACGAGGAGGAGGAGGAGGAGGAGGATGTCTGAGGTGGAGGAGCATCAGGGACAGCCGACGGCTGCAGATACAAACACAGAGACACGATGTTAGCATCAGGCTGTTAGCTTAATGTTAGCATCAGGCTGTTAGCTTAATGTTAGCTTAATGTTAGCATCAGGCTGTTAGCATAATGTTAGCTTAATGTTAGCATAATGTTAGCATACTGTTAGTATAATGTCGGTGGTTATAGGTGATGTTATTGATCAGTGGTACAGGTGATGTTACAGGTGATGAAGATGAGGATGAAGACTCACCGTGGTCTGGCTCAGCTGTTGTTGGAGGGGGAGCTGGAAGCCACTGCCATGTTCACCTGTCTGAACACACACAGAGTTATTGATTAGTCTCACCTCCGATCGATCGACTGATCAGGTGATCAATAGACATGGATCTTACAGGAGCAGCCTGGTTCTGGTTCTGGTCCAGCAGAGCCAGGATCAGCACAAGCATCCACATCCTGGAAAATACTCAACAGAACTGGTCTAGACTGAGATATGCAGCTGAGTCCAGATGAGTCCTGATGGTCCAGGTCCAGGTGAGTCCAAGTGAGTACTGATGGTCCAGATGAGTCCAGGTCAGTCCTGATGGTCCAGGTCCAGGTCAGTCCAGGTCCAGGGGTCCTGCAGGTTCTGATCGGGTCTCTCTCTGATCCACGTCTCTTATTATCTGTTCAGCAGGAAGTGATCTGTCATCATGTCATCCTCTGACCCCGCCCCCCTCCACTGACCCCGCCCCGCTCACTGACCCCGCCCCCTCCCAGTCAACAAAAACAACCTGATACTGACGGGTGTGTGTGTCTGTGTGTGTGTGTGTGTGTGTTGTATGATGATAATAAACTGAGTCCAGGTTGTAGAAACACAGACTAAATATTAACAAAACAATGAATCAAACTTTTCAGAAGAAAATTCAACTTCAAACTTTTTTCAGAATTTTTTACAGAATTTAAAGAAACTTTATTTTTATTATTTATGTTTTAATTAATATATTTTTTAATCATTTTATTTTTCATTTATTATTATTTATAGTTATACATAGGGGTACTCGAGTACTACAGTGCGAGTACACGATGTGTATCAGATTACTCTCAGCTGTATCAGATTACTCTGAGCTGTATCAGATTATTCTGATGTATCAGATTACTCTCAGATGTATCAGATTACTCTGAGCTGTATCAGATTACTCTGAGCTGTGGTGTGGGCTCGTCCTCACAGTTTCAGTCCTGTGGTCTGGTCCAGATGTTTTCTCCGTCAGTGATGGAGCTGTGGTGAAACAGGAAACAACAACACAACCATCTGACAGTAAACACATTACACAACCAGGATTTACTGTCACAGCAACACAACAACACACAAAACCAGGACTGATTTACTGTCACAACAACACAGTCAGAGGTCCATAGGAAAAATCAGCATTTTAAAAAGGTGACACGTTAATGAACCAGAGGAACTTTATTTAAAACTCTTTAATATTGAAACTCTGACGATGTTTCTGAACATGCAGATTAGTTCATTATACAAACTGTAATTAAAGTGTGGATGTGATGATGATTGAACAGCTCTGAGACGTTTACTGAGCATCATTTAAACTGAGAGTTCACAGTCACAGCAGGAAACAGGATCTGAAGAAAACTCTGATCATGAACATCCAGGACAAATATTATTATAATGATAAAGACAGAACATCAGATAACCTGAACCAGCAGTTAGCAACATTAGCCGCTCTATTCTGATCTGTACTGGATTTATTTTTAGAGATTTTTAGCCTCAATGTTAGGATGGACTATTTTGTCATTTACAATATTAATTAATCAGCTGTTTACCTGTTAGCTTTAGCCTCTGTTAGCATGACATCGTGTACTTAGCCACCAACACCTTATTAAAACCCTTTTACAGGATTTAAACCAACCCACAAAGCTAATGTAAACATTAATTAGCTAGCTACAATTACCTATGAAGAAACAGAGAGAAAAGTTGACATAAAAAGAAAGTTCCTTCCATGAACCAGACAGAATAAATAAATGAAGCTAATCTGCTGCTGCCTTCAGTCTAATTACACTAAGTTTAATAATGATCAATAATTATGTAAAAACAGAAGATTTAGTTCTAGTTAAATCCAGATCAAACCTTTAACAGACCTAAACCATCTTCACTGGTTTATTTCTTCACTGCTGCTCTGAGCCTGATAAGCCACCGCCGCTACGCTAACCTTCATCTGCTTCCTGTTAGTGTGGCGACTGACCATCTGATGGCGGCGGACTGGACTCAGGTAAACGTTTCGATAGTGACGATGTTGTGGTTTCTCGAACTGATGCTGTTGTGTTGCTAATATTCGTGGTTGGCTGCTGTAGAAACGACTGATGGGATTGAGGAAACCGAAGTGGTAAGGCTGCTTCCTGCGAGGAGGGGGAGAGGGAGGAGGAGGAGAGGGAGGAGGAGAGGAGGAGGAGGAGGAGGAAGAGGAGAGGCATCATTTTCTTCAGTACCGGCAGTTTGGTTTGGACCCAGGTTCTCAGCATCTGGACTAGCTTCAGTGCTAACATCTGCACCTCCTTCTTCCTTTTCTACATTAGCGATAGCATCAGTGCTAGCTCCAGACTCAGCAGGGTTTGTGCTGTACTCAGCAGCAGCTGTGGGTTTGATGCTAACAACAGAACCTGTGGTAGCTTCTTTGCTAGCATCATCTTCCTCTTCAGCACTCAGCTCCTTGTCAAGATTAATGCTAACATCAGCACCATACACAGTAGCAGTGGTGGGATAAGCTTCAACGCTAACATTGCTGCTAGAGTCAGTTGTAGCTTCTGCACCTGCCTCAGTGTCTTTTACACCACCATCAGGCTTAGCATCTATGCTAACCTCAGGGCTGGCAGCTATGCTAGCAGTATTAGTGTTGTAGTCTACAATGGAGTTAGCTTCTTTGCTAGTCTCAGAGTTAGCATCCGTAGGAACCCTGATGGTGGCTGATCCCTGACTGATCTCAGACCTGTTGGGATTCAAGGTGGACTCTGGACCCAGATTAGAATCAGAGATCAGGACCTGATTAGGATTAAGATCTGGGCTCTGAGAGTTGTTCCTTGAATCGACTTCCGGAGAGTCAGATTCAGATCCAGAGCCTGACAAATCAGACTCATTTGAATCTGACCACAAACTCCCAGACTTGGTTGGTGTTTGAGGGGAGGGGACGGGTGAGGTAACCAGAGGAGGAGAGGATGAGGATTTAAGACCCAACAGGGCCTCCTCACTGCTGGAGCTGACCTCTGGACTGCTGTCTCTGGAATCAGAACCCAGGCCAAGTGTTGCACCACCAGAGTCCTGACCCTCCTCAGAGCTGTCTGAGCTTGAACTACTGTCCACCCGAGCGAGGGACCTGGAACTCCTCCTGGACCAGGAGGTTGTTGGACCAGAAACTTGCTGTGTGGAATCTCTAGAACCAGTTCCTTGCAGGGTACTGGAGATGGTGGACTTTTTGGGATCAGTGCTAACAAATTCTGAACTTTGATCAGAGTTCAGGAGAAAACCTGTCTGACTGCCAGTGAAGGGAGTTGAACCAAGAACCTTATGATGACTACCCTTCAGGCCTGTCACTCTCTGGTTACCTGAAAGCAGGTCTACAACCTTGTGGATGGAGTGAAACACCTCCTGAAGTCTAGATCCTGACCTGAAACCCTCACTAATGCTGCCTCTGTTAGAACTGGTCCTGTCCTGGATTCCTGAGCTCATTTTCTCAGAGTTAGAACTCATGACCTCCTGAGATACTGGATCCAGAACAAGCTCGTCCACTGTCTCAACACCTAACGCCCCCTGCTGGTTGTTTCTGGTACTCAGGTTATCTGGGTTTAAAGTGATACCCTGAAGGTCTGGGTTCAGCTGAGGGACCTCTGAGTTGTTAAAGTCATCAGAAAGAGACAGCGGTGGTTCATCAGACCTGATAAATGTGTCATGAGAGGAATCAAAAACAATTCTAACTGGCTGATCATTTATCACTGTGCTGTTGTTAAAATCATCAGACTCATCAGAGAGTGGTGATGTTGGAGCAGTCGTCTTGTTACTAAAATCATCAGACCCTGTGTTGTTGTTGTCATCAGAGTAATCAACAGTTATAGTTTGCTGAGTGTAGATCTCCATGATTTTAGTGTTGTTAAAATCATCAGACTCATCAAAAACAGTGAGAGTTTGATGCACATTAGTCTCCGCTGAGGTGTTGTTAAAATAATCAAAGTCATCAGAGAGAGTCTGTTTTTGGCTCCAGGAGTCCACACTGGATGAGGTGTTGTTAAAGTCATCTGTTTCCTCATCAGTCATCATTTCCCCTGATGACAGGTGCTGGTCTCCAGTGGTGATCATGTGATCTGTGTTCTCCTCAGTCATTGGCTGGCTGCTGGTTTCCAGCTCAGCGGAGAGAATCAACGCCATTGGCCTTGTACTGCCTTCACTGATGACATCATGGCTGATGTCATCTCTCTTGCTGATGTCATCAGACCTAAAAAAAAACAACAGAAAAATAGAACAAGAATGAGACGTTCAGATGTAAAAAGACAACAGAAAGTAAATAAATTGATCTTTACCTTCCTCGTCTGACGGCCACACTCCCCCCCTCCCCCTCCTCCTCCCCCTCCTCCTCTTCCTCCCCCTCCTCCCCTTTAGTGACGATGAAGATGGCGAAGCTCAGACTGACGTTTGTTTTCATGTCCTCAACCTCGACGATTACACCGGGCGGAGCTTCAGGTGGGGTGGGTGGGGCTTCAGTCATGATGGGCGGGGCTTCAGTCATGGTGGGCGGAGGCTGTAAACACAGAGGCGTGTTAGCGTCAGCTGATGTTTGTTTGTGTTTGTGATGTTTGAGTCTTCATCGTGTTTGTCACCTGAAGATCTTCATCACTGTCTGAGGAAGACGAGGCCGACCGCGGATCACCGTCTGAACTCTGCAGAGACACAGAGAGGCGTTCAGGTACACTGAGCGTGTGCAGGTGTAAACAGGAAGTAGACTGTCTGATCTACAGCTGCTAGTCACCACTGAGAGTCGAGGCTGAAACAGGTCACATGATCGGAGCGTGACCAATCAGACACGGATACGTCCTGACTGACCCAGTGTCCTCTGCTGCAGGAGGTAAGACAGGAAGCAGTGAAGCAACAAAAACAACAACACTGTGTCTGCTGAACCAGGAGCTAACGTTAGCATTAGCATCATGGATGTGGAGGGAATCAGCATCTGAATCCTCTGTGTGTGTGAATGCTGCTGGTTCAGCAGTGCTGTGTTTAACTCATCATGTCAGACGTCAGAGGTCAGAGAAGTCAGAGGTCAGACAGGTCAGAGGTCAGACAGGTCAGACAGGTCAGAGGTCAGACAGGTCAGAGGTCAGGAGCGTAGACGACCATGAAGAGAATCTTCAGCATCGTTTTCTAATGTGGTGAATTACTGAAGACGACTTTAACAGAAAACACAGAGTCTGAGACAGAGTCTGAGACAAACACAGAGTCTGAGACAGAGCAGCTTCAGTGTTTCAGCTGCTTTAAAAACAACATCTGAGTGTGTGTGTGTGTGTGTGTGTGTGTGTGTGTGTGTGTGTGTGTGTGTGTGTGTGTTTCCGGTCTGTGTTTGTGTTCCTGACAGAAACCACAGTTATAAATACTCTCTGTTCTGTTCTTAGAAAACACTCGACTGTTTCGCTTCACGTCTCTGAGGCTGATCGCTGTGTCCGAGTATCAATGAGGGAAATCAGCTGATGTATTGATCGATCAGAAGGTGGAGTTCAACCCTGAACCCCAGACCCTGTTTGGAGCCTTGAACCAGACGTTCACGTTTCTCACCACAGCTGAAGAAACCACAACCAAACAGAACAGGAACACACAGGTCATCTTCTACAGGGGTCACCAGGTCAGATCCAGGTCAGCTCCAGGTCAGATCCAGGGTCTCCAGGTCAGATCCAGGGGTTTCCAGGTCAGCTCCAGGTCAGCTCCAGGTCAGATCCAGGGGTCTTCAGGTCAGATCCAGGGGTTTCCAGGTCAGCTCCAGGTCAGCTCCAGGTGTTTTTTGGTCGATTCCAGGTGTTTCCAGGTTTTGTTCTGCTGTAAGATGAAACATGTTTCCAGACTTGTTGATCAACAGGAAATAAATCAATAAATCTGTTTCTAATCAATTCAGAATCTGTTTTAGTTCTGACAGAGTTTAGCCTAGCTTAGCACAATGGCTGTATGTTTATGGAAACAGCATCAGTAAATAAAGAGCAGTTTCTGATGATCTGATTGGTTCTCACCTGGTGGGAGGAGCCAGAGAAGACGAGAAGAAGAGGAGTGTGAACTGATCTGAGGTCAGGACCAAAAGAAAAGAAAAGCATCCAGAGAAACTCTCCTCACCTCTCTGTGACTCACCTACAGATCACAGGCCACGCCCACCTCCCTCCGCCTCCGACCAATCAAAAAACAGAGTATTTCAGGAGCCAGAAGAATGTTAATGTTTGGGTTCGTGGACAAATGACAGGGTTCAGACACACACACACACACACACACAATCACTTCCTGTCCTCAGACTCTGAGGTCAGAGTCATGTGACTGAAACATCAAAGGATCAGAACAGACTCAGTTCTTCACATCTGACCAATCAGATCACTGGAGACTCCAGTCATCACTGCTACAGTATCCTGAAAGGGACAAAAGACTTCATACACATCAATAGATGTATTGATCAGTGATTGGTTTCTGATGAAAATCAATCGAGCTGATTGATCAGATGACTCTCTGACTCAACAACAGCCTGACTTTAATGATTAGAAATCATTTCTACTGTTTCTGTTCAGGTCACGTGATCATGTAACTGACTGAACCTGCAGGTGTCAGTGTTTTCCCTCACATCATGAAGGTCTTTAGTCCTGGTTCTTCAGGGACCCTCAGACCTGAGGACAGAAACAGATCCTGGGTCTGTTGAACCTGATCCATGGTGCAGGACTCTGCTCAGGTGTTGTGGTTCATGGTTTTCAGATCAGTTCTTATTAAACCATGAGGATCAGGATCAGAGATCTGATCTGATCTGATCAACAGGTTGATTTCTGAGTCAGGTAAAAACACCTGGCAGGTGTCTGATGGTCGATGTTTATCAAACAGCTGATTCAGGTTCAGGTTCAGGTTCAGCTCATTCTGAGCTCTGAACTCATTCAGTTTTGAATGGATCATTTTGGTTCGTGTTCATGAATAAAACTCTTTATCTGATCAGTTTACATTAATGTCACTGAGTCTTTTATTAGTTTTTACAGGTTCAGGTTCAGGTTCAGGTTTACAGGTGTTAGAATCTGATGTTTCCAGATTCTCTCTGTCTCTGCGCAGCTCCGCGGACTGTTTGACCCTCTGCGGCCTCCGTAGCGCAGCAGGAAGTAGTTTGAGAGTTTTTGGCGGCAGCAGCTTGTTGACAACATGGCGGACAGAGAAGAGGAGGAGGACGCTCTTCATCCTCACCTGCTGACAGACCCTCTCCTCGCGGACATGGACTCCCTGCAGCTGTTCCTGGATCAGTTCCAGTTCCGCAGCGAAGCGGTCAGTACGCACCTTCACCGCGGCAGGATTCTGTTCTGAAAAGCGCTAATTTAAAGAAGTTCGGGCTGTGAGCGGGTCAGGGTCCAGGATTAAGGGAAACCACAGACCGGGTCTGAGTTCTAAAGGTTCTCTGATGAGTTCGGCTCAGTTGTTTCTCAGCTGACTCCGACCTGAGCAGGTTTATAGACAGGAGAGGCTGATTCACAGCAGCGGTGATGTGTTTAATGACGGTGAGAGCTGTGGGACATTTCAGGTTAATAAATCGGTGTCTGTCTCTGCAGGAGACCACGTGGTTAAAGGAGATCTTCACCTTCATCACTCAGCAGGTGTGTCCGGTGCTCACAGGCCCCGCCCCTCCTGCTGCTGACGAGTTACTGACAGGTCAGTCGTCCAATCAGCTGCAGGTCAGAGGTCAGGTGATCTCTGCTCCATCCAGGTGTTTCCTGATGTTGTGGTTGTGTTCCAGGTGTGCGGCCTGATGTGTGTGTGTCTCTGAGTGTGTGTGTGGTGAAGATGCTGCAGGACAACATGGCTGCCACACACACCTTACCTGTCAGCTACAGGTACGTCGTCTGTCTGTGACATCATCGTCACCTCATTAACCACCTCTGACCTCTGACCTCTGACCTGACCCCGTCCACAGACTCGTGTCCGTCTCTGAGCTGGTCTCCTGGCAGCACCTGGCCTGCGTCAGTCACCTGTCCTGGAGCACCAATCAGCAGCGAGCGTGGGCGAGGGAGGTGGAGCTCTCTCTGCCGGGTCACAAGGCTCTTCCCCGCGTCAGCCTGCTGTTGATTGGCTGCCTGAGAGAGGGGCGGGGCGGAGAGTGGAGGCTGACGGACGCCAGCGGGAGCGTCAGGTGTGAGGTGAGTCAGCGCGCTGCATTCAGGGTCTGAGTGACCTGCAGCGTGGTGTGTTCAGGGTCTGAGGGACCTGCAGCGTGGTGTGTTCAGGGTCTGAGGGACCTGCAGCGTGGTGCGTTCAGGGTCTGAGGGACCTGCAGCGTGGTGCATTCAGGGTCTGCAGCGTGGTGCATTCAGGGTCTGCAGCGTGGTGCGTTCAGGGTCTGAGGGACCTGTCTGTCTCTCTGCAGTGCCTGTCTCCGTCTCCTCAGTGGCTGGATCGTCCTGTCTTCCTCCCTCACTGGAACTACATCCCCCATGATGCCTCGGGGCGGGACGAGGACGGAGGCTGGGTGGAGCTGATTGGTCCTCCTGTGCTGCTGGGTCCTGGTCCTGAACAGGGATTGGCTGCTGGAGGAGGGGTGGGGCTTAGCAGAGCGGTGGGAGTCAGAGAGGCTGCAGGTGTACTGCACAACAGGTGAGTCAGCTGACCTCTGACCTCTCTCTCTCTCTCTCTCTCTGTGTCAGGGTCAGAGGTCAGCAGGTGTCGGTGTGGGGTCAGGTGACCTCTGACCTCTCTCTCTCTCTCTCTCTCTCTCTGTGTCAGGGTCAGAGGTCAGCGGGTGTCGGTGTGGGGTCAGGTGACGGCGCTCTGCCCCCTGCTGGTCGTCGCAGGAACGTCGTTCTTCTGCTTCTCGCTGACGGAGCAGCGTCAGACTCTACCTGTGCTGGTGAAGGTAGGAGACACCTGCTGATGTCAGAGCGGGAGGGGGCGGGGCTCAGGTGTAACCCAGGTGTGTGTGTGTGTGTGTGTGCAGGACAGGCTGTGGTGGCGTCAGTGTGTGTGTGTCGGTCAGAGTGTGTGTGTGACGGCGCTGCGTGTGTGCGTCCTGCGAGGGTGGAGAGGAAACAACATCCTGTGTGCGACCGACCGCTCTGAAATACACACCGACTACACACCAACACACACACCTGAGGACCAGCTGGACACGCCCCCATCAATGATGTCACACACTGAGGAGGAGGAGCCGGACAGAGACGTTGTCCAATCAGGTGTCAGGATGAAACAGTCCAGAGTCATCAGTTACCAGGTGAGACAGAGGATCTGAGCTCTGATTGGCTGTCAGAGTGACGGGTTACCTGTGTGCTAAGCCCCGCCCCTCTCCTCTGATAGGGCACGGTGACGGAGGTGGTGAGCGAGGGGGCGGGGCTGTACGTGATCGACGGGCAGGTGGGTCTGTGCCTGGCCTATCAGCCGAGTCTGAGGAGGAAGCTGAGAGCAGGAGACCGCATCCAGGTGAGTCAGAGGACAGGTGAGACAGAGGACAGGTGAGTCAGAGGACAGGTGAGGCAGAGGACAAGTGAGTCAGTGGACAGGTGAGACAGAGGACAGGTGAGGCAGAGGACAAGTGAGTCAGAGGACAGGTGAGACAGAGGACAGGTGAGTCAGAGGACAGGTGAGTCAGAGGACAGGTGAGACAGGACAGCAGAGACAGAGGTCAAGTGAGTCAGAGGACAGGTGAGTCAGAGGACAGGTGAGACTGAGGACAGGTGAGTCAGAGGACAGGTGAGACTGAGTTCAGGTGAGTCAGAGGACAGCAGAGACAGAGGTGAGCTGCTGTGATTGGACCAGCCTGTGTTACATCACGTTACCATGACGACGCTCTGTTGATAAAGTTTTGTCGAACCTCCTCCTGCAGCTCCATCACGTCCACTTCCTGTACCGACCCTGTCCCGACTTTCCTCCCAGCATGCTCTGCACCTGTCTGCGCTCCAGCCTCAGGGTCACCTGCTTCAGCAGGGTGGGGGGAGGGGGAGGGGGAGGCTCCACCTGTCCCGGCGACGGAGCGTTACCATGGTTACTGCTGGAGAAAAACATGGGCGTGGCCGAGTACCTGTGGACGTGTCACCTGAGCTCACAGCTCTCTCGCAGGTGAGGAGAGGTCAGTGAACGCATCACAGAGGCTGAGGTCACTGAGCTGCAGGTAAACCTGTTCCTGTCTCAGTCTGGTTACCAGGCAACAGTGTGTCTGCATCCTGTCCTGGAGGCTGATGGAGTTTCTATGGAGACGAGGAGGAGGAGGAGGAGGGAGGAGAGACATCTACTCTGAGATGCTGGACGAGCCGCACACCTGTCCTCTGACTCAGGTAAACACACCTGTCCTCTGACTCACACATCTGTCCTCTGACTCAGGTACATTTAGCTCTGAGCTCTTCTACAAAAGCCTTTCTTCTTAGAAAGTTAGTGAGAGTTTGAAAGAGCGTGAGTAGAAACACAACGAGGCTGTAAAGGTGGACTGGTGAGTAGATGGGTTTTCATGTTAACGTCCCCGACAACCTCTGTAGTCTCATTTAGACACTCGTTAGCAACCGCCTTTTTTAAGACACGTAAAAGCTTCAAACATCAGGAGTGGGGGATTTACTGACCCATTTTATGTCGGAGAATCAAACCTGAAAATGTCTCAGACCTTATTTCAGACATTTAACCAGAAACACACTGACAACAGGAAGTGCTAACATGCTACGTGCTAACTCAGTACAGCGTGGATCCGGCCGTTCATCAGTACGTCAGCGTCTCTGAGCTCCGTCAGTCTCTTCAGTCCAGCTCCTGGTCTTCAGTCTTTCTCAGCTCTCTGTTGCCTCCTGGTGGATCCAGTCTGACCAGGTCTCAGATCAACTCAGCTCTGTCCTGGTCCTACAGGACTCGGACCTCTGACCCCCGGACTGGAGACAGCCTCAGGTAAGCTGCTCGTTAACCTGCTCGTTAACCTGAGTCAGGGTCACCTCTCTCTCTCTCTCTCCTCTTGCAGTGTGAGTGGAGGAGTTGAATGAAGGAGTGTTTTTCTCTCTTTCTGTTTCTTCTCTCTCTGTGTGTTTATGGTGGTGTGTGTTGATGAATGTAGGTGTGTTACATGAGTGTGTGTGTGTCAGCCTCGCTCTGAGGAGCTGAGCATGGCGTCCAGCAGCGCCTCCTCCAGGCTGATAAGGAAGGTGTTATCAGGCTGTAGGTCTCCCCTGCTGAGACACGTGGTGTGAGACAGGTAAACTAGCAGGTGAGTCATGTGAGGCAGGTACAGTAACAGGTGAGCTGTGTGAGGAGAACACAGTACTGAGGCTGAGGAGATGTTCAGCCTGTGAGGCTGGGGGGAAGCCTGCTCCTCTTAAACAGCGCAGTAAGAGGAGAAACATGGTGAGCGTGGAGGTCGGGGGTAAAGCCGGACGTCTGGCAGGTAAAGCGAGTGCTGCAGAGAACAGAGCAGCTCTGTCTGACAGCAGTGACACTGAAGGCTGTGTGTCTGACAGCAGTGACACTGAAGGCTGTGTGTCTGACAGCAGTGACCTGTCTCACACTCAGCAGGCTGCTGCTCAGGTCTATCCTGCAAACACACTCAAGTCCTTTCTGCAGCAGACCAAAGGGATGAGGAACCTAATGTTAGAGCAGTACTTCCCTGACATGCAGGGTTTCTATAAGTCAGACAGATATATCATCAAACACAGAGCTGAGTCAGAGCTGACAGACCAAGAAATATTCAGACTGAAAAAACTGATCATTAAAGTCAGAAAACAACTCGTCTCTTAATGATGATGAAAGAACAGATTTTATTTCTATTTATTTCTTTGATTGTTTTTAGTCTTGTTCTTAACATCTTCATCATTATGGATGTTTTTAAAGTTGGCAGTCTGAATATTAATGGTGCCAGAGAATCACGGAAGAGAGCAGTAGTGTTTGAAATGGCTAAAATGAAACACATTGATGTCCTGTTTTTACAAGAAACACACAGTGATGTTGGGAATGAGGCCGACTGGAGCAGAGAATGGGAAGGAGAAGTGATTTTAAGCCATAACACCACCCTCAGTGGAGGAGTGGGCTTCCTGTTCTCTGGAGGTTTTACTCCAACCTCTCTGGAGATCAGGCCTGTTGTGGAGGGGAGGTGCCTTTTAGCCAAAGCTCATTTTGAGCATTTTAATGTGGTTTTTATCAACATTTATGCTCCAAACAGTGGTACAGAGAGGAAGCACTTCTTTGAAAAGGTGAATGAGATTTTAAACAGCTGTAGCTCGGAGGATTATTTATTCGGGGGGGGGGTTAATTGTACTGAGAATGAGATTTTAGATCGAAACCATGCAGAGTCTCATCCAGTATCCCAGCATGCCTTGAGGCAGCTGGTCTCCTCTCATGACCTGGTGGACGTGTGGAGAAGGATGCACACAGGCTGCAGACAGTACACATGGTCCCACGTTAGAGAAAACACCATCTCTTTGGCCAGACTGGATCGGTTTTATGTTTTTAAGCACAGAGTCAGTGCTGTTAAAACGTGTAGGATTTTACCAGTTGGTTTTACAGATCATTCTTTGGTTTTATGTAACGTTTTTATCAGAAACATTTTACACAAAAGCGCCTATTGGCATTTTAACTCTGTTTTAACTGTCGACAAACCTTTCAAAGAGGCTTTAAGCTGGTTTTGGAATAATTTTAGACAGAAGAAAAAGGAGTTTGTCAGTCTGAGGCAGTGGTGGGACCATGGAAAGGTTCAAATTAAACTTTTATGTCAGCAGCACACGCTCAATGTCACACGAGACATCACCAGATCTATCAGAGATCTGGAGACTGATATTGTGGATCTCGAGTGTGTGAGTGACTCCACAGGAAATCGAGGATATATTGAAATCCTCAAGACTAAAAAGATGGCATTAGCCAACCTGCTGGACACTAAAGTACAGGGTGCACTGGTCCGGTCCCAGGTTCAGAACATCACAGAGATGGATGCTCCATCGAGTTTCTTCTTTGGACTAGAGAAGAGACAAGGGCAGAGGAGACAGATTTACTCTCTATTCTCTGAGACAGGACAAGAGCTGACAGAGCCAGCCCTGATAAGGAGAAGGAGAATGAAGAACTGATGGAGGAGGTCTGTGGTGGACTTCCTCAGGTGTCTACTGAGGCTAACTCATAATTCGACAGCCCACTGACTCTACCTGAGCTGCACGCTGCTCTGCAGAGCATGAAGGGGAGAAAGGCTCCAGGCATCGACGGCCTCACTGTGGAGTTTTACAAAGCTTTCTGGGACATTTTAGATGTTTTTAATGAGAGCCTGGTGTCAGGGTCACTGCCTCTGTCATGTCGCAGAGCCATCATCACCCTCCTGCCCAAGAAAGGCAACTTACAGGATATCAGGAAGTGGCGTCCTGTCTCTCTCCTCTGCACCGACTACAAAATACTGTCCAAAGCTCTGGCCAATCAGCTGAGAGGAACCATGGAGCAGATCCTCCACCGGGACCAGACGTACTGTGGCCCGGCAGGTCCATGGTAGATAATATCTACCTCATTCGGGATGTTTTGGAGGTCTCCAGTTCATTAGGGTTCATTAGGGTTCTAACCCTAACCCTAACCCTAACACTGGATTGATCTCATTAGATCAGGAAAAGGCTTTTGACCGCGTTGAACACGGCTTCCTCTGGAAGGTCATGGAGAGGGTTGGGTTCAGCGCTGGTCTCATAGCCAAGATCAAGGTGTTGTACAGTGACATTGAGAGTGTGCTGAAGTTTAATGGTGGTCTGTGTGCTCCTTTTAGAGGCATAGAGGCGTCCGGCAGGGCTGTGCTCTGTCTGGGATGCTCTATGCACTCTCCCTGGAACCCCTCCTACAAAAGATAAGGTCATCTGTTCGAGGCCTGAGTTTACCTGGTTTTAACAGCAGTGTGGTTTTATCTGCTTACGCTGACGATGTTGTTGTTTTTATCAAAGATCAACAAGACGTGTGTGTTTTAAACTCTGTGATTGAGAAGTTTTCTGTTGTGTCGGCTGCGAGGGTGAACTGGAGGAAGAGCGATAGGGAACAGTGACATCGGAAAGAAAAACTGGGAGAACATCATAGAGAAAGTGGATAATAAACTGGCTAAGTGGAGGTGGATCCACACACAGATGTCTTTTAGAGGGAGGGTCCTTATCCTGAACAACCTGGTGGCTTCTCTGTTGTGGCACCGGTTAGCCTGTCTGGACCCTCCATCAGGTCTTATTGCTCAGATCCAAGCAAAGATGGTCGACTTCTTCTGGGATAAATTACACTGGGTTCCACAATCGGTGTTGTTTTTATCCAGAGATGAGGGAGGCCAGGGCCTGGTCCACCTGGCCAGCAGGGCCGCCACCTTCAGGCTCCAGTTTATTCAGAGATACCTGACTGGACCTGAGGATCTGGTGTGGAGAGACGTGGCCAGCTGCATACTCAGGCGTGTTAATAACCTGGGGCTGGATGCTGCTCTGTTTTTAACTGATTCTAAGTTTTTAAAGTTAGGTGGGTTGCCTCCTTTTTATCAGGGTGTTTTTAAATCCTGGGCTGTTTAAATGTAGAAGAAGTGAGAAGTGTGACTCTCTGTACTGGTTGTTGAAGGAGCCTTTAATCTGTGGAGCCAAACTGGACGTGTGCTGCAGCACCGTGCCTGGGCTGATGGGGGCGCTGTGCAGATCAAAAATGTTCTGCCTGGAGCAGCTGGTAGAAGCAGCAGGACCGGCGCTCATGGACAGCCCAGCTCTGAGCTCTGTGCTGGGGCTGCGCTCTGTCCGTTTGACGCAGAGGAGCCTGGAGCTCTGGAAGAAGAGGCTGACAGAGAAGGAGAGAGTCCTGCTCCTCAAACACAGCAGGGGAGAAGCTGAGCCTGACCCCACAGACCCGTACCCAGAGATCCACCTGTGCCCTGGGTTCATAGAGCTCAGCGGCCCCCTACTGAAGCACACTGACAAAAAAACACTAAGCCTGCACAAGGCTGACAAAAAAACTCTGTACACAAGCTGTAAACACTCTCCACAGTGTGTGACAGAGTGTGTGTGGACTGAGAGGCTGAGCGGCCTGAGCCCACAGTGGACAACACTTTATAAACCTCCTGTGAAAAAGAGAACCGGAGATCTCCAGTGGAGGATTTTACATGGTGCCACTGCAACCAGCACCTTTTTATCTGTTATTAATCCCAGTGTTGTGAATGAGTGCCCATTCTGTGGATTGACTGAAAACATCTTTCATGTTTTTACTGTGCAGGAGACTGGCAGAGATTTTTAACGTTTTAACTCGTGTTTTTAACCTGTTTGGTGTCGTTTTTACTGCCCCTGTTTTCATTTGTGGAGTTGGTTTTAAGAAAACAGAAAAAGAAAAGTGTCAACTCCTGAACTTTTTAATTGGTGAAGCAAAAATGTCGATCTACCTGACTCGATTGATTATAAGCCAAATGTAAATAAAGTCTCCCCCCCCCCCCCTCCCAGGCGGCGCCCCCTGCTGGTCGTCGGGGTTCTGGAGCTTCCGTCTCTGACGTCCGAACACAAACAGACTCTGCAGCTCAGAGACGGGACGGCGGCCATCGCCTGCGTCGTCACGGAAACCAGCCAGGAGGAGGAGGGGGGGAGGGGGGCTCCATTCAACACAGCCTGGATAGGTACAACACACGCGCACACACACACACACACACACACACACAGAGGTCACAGGGTGCAGCCTGAGTGTGTGTGTGTGTGTGTTGCAGGTTGTCTGGTGTGTGTCCATCAGTTCACCATGGTAACAGAGAGGTTCATCCAATCAGATTTCCCCTCCTACCAACACCTGGACCAGGAGGAGTTCATCACACACACACACTGCAGGTACACACACACACACACACACACACACACACTCACACACACACACACACACACACACACACAGGTGTTAAGGTGTGTGTGTGTGTCAGAGTTTACCTGCAGTTCTCTCTGAACCACCTCCACATCCTGAGTCCATCTGTCGCCATGGTAACACACCAGAGAGAGAGGGGGGCGGAGCCAGGCGGTGATGAGGAGGAGGGGGGGGGTCAGGCTGCAGGGAGGAAGAGGAGGAGAGAACCAGGCCCCTCCCACTCTGTCTCACCTGTCACCGTGACGACGGGCCCTGCGGGCGGAGCCTCCCGGCCCTGCGTCTCCATGGTGATCAGAGTGGAGCAGAAAGAGGGCGTGGCCTGGATGAACACAGGGGCGGAGCCTGATAAGGGGGCGGGGCTGGTGCTGACCTTCTCCATCAGAGCTGCTGTGATTGGTCCAGTGGTCAGCTGGAGGCGGGACCCGAAGAACCGACCAATGACAGAGAGAGAGAGAGAGGAAGAGAGAGAGGAGAAGGTGAGACACACCTGTTAGATCCCATGATGCACCTGTGGTCAGTGTGTCACCTTATCTCTGTCTGTGTGTGTGTGTGTGTGTGTGTGTGTGTGTGTGTGTGTGTGTGTGTGTGTGTCTCTCTGTGTGTGTGTGTGTGTGTGTGTGTGTACAGGTGCTCCTGGTCTTCTCAGGTGCGTCTGCTCGGTGGTTTCCTCTGATCCAGACTGGACGTTTCTACAGACTCATTGCTGCCAACACTCAGGTAAACTCACCTGTTCAGTGCCTTGCTCAGAGGCAGCGATGACCTGATGAGGTGGTAACCGTGGTAATACCTCTCCTCAGGATCCCAGCGTTCTGATTGGCTGTGGCGTCTCTGGGCGGAGCGGCGTGGAGCTGCACGCTGACTCCACCCTACAGGTCCGCTCTGATTGGAGGATCCACACTCTGACACGCCCACTGCAGCTGCTGAGGGTCATCTGTGGACAGGTAACACACACACACACACACTCACCTGGACTCAAAGGTCTCAGAGGTCAAAGGTCACCTCTCTCTCTGTGTCCTCAGGCTCTCTCGCCCTCAGTCCTCTCTGTCTCTGACGTCCTGGACTCCAGGTAAACACACCTGACACCTGCTGCTGCTGCACTGCTGAGATCAGTGATCGATCAGACACTGGATGATCAATACTGCTGTGTGTGTGTCTGTGTGTGTCTGTGTGTGTGTGTGTGTGTCTGTGTGTGTGTGTGTGTGTGTGTGTGTGTGTAGTTCAGAGCTGGTGTGTTTTCAGGCTCAGGTGTCTGACAGGATCAGTCTGAACGACAGGACGACCGAACACACACACACAGGTGTGAACACACACAGTTCAGTCTCAGGTGTGTTTCAGGTAGACTCAGGTAGACTCAGGTGAACCGACGTTGTCTGATGAAATCCTCCAGGTGTGCGTCTGACCGTGTGTGACCAAAGTGGGAGGAGTCTCCAGGTGTACCTGGACCTAAGCCACACCCCCTACCCACCTGGCCTGTTGCCAGGTAACACCGTGCTGCTGTCAGGGGTTCAGAGGAGGCGGTCCAGGTCTGGAGGAGTGTACTGCAGGTATTTACCTGTCAGCTCTGTGACGGTCGTCAGTCTGGGAGAGAACAGGTAACTCTGACTCACCTGTACACACCTGTACCTGTTTTATTGATCGATTTATTGATCGTTTCTGTTCTCCTCTCAGCTCTGCTCGGCCTCCTCCTGCTCCCATGATGCACCTGGGTGTGTGGGCTCTGAGCACAGAGCACAGGTGCACTGTGAGTCAGGTCAAAGGTCACGTGGTGTGTTTCTTGTTCCTGCATCTGCAGTGGATCTGCTCACAGTGTGGGAGTCTGTACACACAGGTAACACACAGGTACACACACAGGTACACACAGGTAACACACAGATACACACAGGTAACACACACAGGTAACACACAGGTAAAACACAGGTAACACACACAGATACACACACAGGTAAATGTCTGTCACCTGACACCCCCCCCCCCCCCTCTCTCCACAGTCCTGTTCCAGTTCTCTGTGTGGATCCACCTCCTCGGTCTTTGAGTCCACAGCAAAGTAAGAGTCCTGATCTGGTCTGATCCAGGTTTACATGGTCCCCCCTCTGTGGGACCTCAGCTTACTGATCACTGATCAGCCTGCTGATTGATGATGTATTGATCTGTGTATTGATCAGACTGGTGATCGATGACGGGACAGGTGAGGCTCACGTCTGGTTCTCAGGTGTTCTGGTCCGTCCTCTGCTGGGATTGGCTGATTCTCAGTGGGAGGGGCTTCAGAGGGCCGTCAGGGTTAGAGGTCACATCAGAGTCTACCCCCGAGGCCGCAGCCTGGTCAGTACCACTTCCTGTTTTCATCACCTGTACCTGTACCTGTCTGTTTACCTGTCTCTCTCTCTCTCTCAGGTGTGTGACGTCGACTCTGACGACTTCCTCCTCCACTTCCTGTTGTGTGTGTGCAGCAGTGACGCTGTGTGTCGCTCGCTCTCTCTCACCTGCAGGAAACACACCAACCAGAGACCAGAGGGTAACACACACACTCACACACACACACACACACACACACACACAGGTAACACACACACACACACACACACACACACACACACACACACTCTCTCTCTCTCTCACACACACACAGTCTGACCCCCCCCCCGGTTGTTTCAGAGATGAGGAGGTTCAGCCGAGGAGACCGAGACTTCATGACCTGGGTGACTCCTCCTCTGCAGCTCACCTGTCTGCACATCACTGACACACCTGACAGCGTCATGTGACCTGGACCTGGATCAGGTGGGAGGTCACCTGCTGTGACTCCTCCCTCACAAGAAGTGGGTCAGAAATGAATAAAGTCACCTCCACCTGAGAGCTGAGACCAGGTGTGAACAGGTGATTTTCAGGTGTGGGCGGAGCCTCTGTTTCATGTTAATGTTGAAATGTTGATCTAAGTTATTAAATCTTCAGTTCTTCCTCTAAAGTTTGTTTCAGCCTTTTTTTCCACCTCAACTGCCCGTCATGGTAACAGCACGGTCACACCTGAGACAGGTGATCACAGGTCTGAGCCTCTCCTGTCACAGTGAGTCCAGGTGTTGTTACCGTGATGATCCAGCAGGAGGCGTCTCTGCTCCTGGTAACTGATGAGTCATCAGCAGCTGGTTCTCTGATTGGCTGCTGAAGTCTGTCACACACATTCAGAAAGTATTCAGACCCCCTCACTATTCATCATTACTGAATACTGAGAGTAAACAGTGAAGGTCTGAATACTTTCTGAACACTCTACATTAAATCAAGTACTTTTCAGTGTTCAAATATAATTTAAATAAACAAAGATATGTCCGTTCTTTAATCAGCTCATTAATCTGAATATTGATTATTGATCTCAGTAACAGATGTTTCCTCCTCCAGCTGTGCTGAGATCACCTGTGCAGGTGAGAGTGAGCTGATGTTACTGTGATAATCCAGCAGGGGGCGTCTGAGCTCCTTCTCTCTCTGCTGATGTTCATCAACAACAAGCTGCCCTTAGAGACTGATGACGCATCAGCAGCTGAGGCTCTGATTGGCTGCTGAGGGAACAGGAAGTGAAAGTTGTGTTTTGATGAGAGTCGGGACTTTCCAGAGACTCTGTGTTCAGGTGACTGAAGCCAAACTAAACCTCTGGTCACATGACTGATGTGATGTGATCAGCTGCTGTGTTGAGGCTCACTGTGTCCTGCAGTCAGTCATAATGAGAATTATTATAACCTTTATTAAACCAGAACGTTGAAGAGTTTTCAGTCAGATTTAAGAGTTTAGGAGCTGAAACATTGAACTGAAAAATAAAATAAATGAAAATATAAAGGTCAGAGTTTTATTGAGAACAGGGTCTTTAACAGAGTTTTAAAATGACGTCTGATTTGTTCTGCAGCTCTGAGTTCATCCTCATGTCTGTTCTGGATAAACTTTAGTTTTGAACATTACAGTCTTTACATCTCTCAGAGATTAACTGTAGGTCTCATTAGCTCTTCTGGTCAAAAGCCTGTGCTGAATGTAATTTAACTCCAGTGAACATCAGCACTGATGTAGGTTCAGTGGAAACAGGACGTTTAATGATTATTAGGTAAAAATATCAGAGTATCATCAGCATAGAAGTTTAGAGAGATGTTGGAGCTGTGGATCAAATCTGTTTCTATCAGTTTCTTTATGTTTATAAGCTGTTCAGGATCAATCTGTTGTAATGAAGCATTGGTTCAGAGAAAACATCTCCATCATCTTCCTCTGTGGGTTCATGTTGGTTATTTATTTTCTGTCACTTCCTGTTTCTGGATCCTGTCTCCACCTAATGAATCTAATCACCAACCACACAGTATTTAGATGTAGATAGATGCTGAGAGAGACTGACCTGTCACTGAATCATTGTTATACAGAGTGTTCAGAAAGTATTCAGACCTCTTCACTGTTTTCAGTCTGACATGATATAATACTGAGGAGGGAAACATGAATATAAATTATTTTAGCTTAAAGCTGCAACAGTGAAAACAGTAAAGGGGTCTGAATACTTTCTGAATGCTGTATATTATATAATCATTTATTTAAAACTGTAGTTTTCAGATTGTTCATATGAAAAATAATAAATAAATTATAAGTGTTATTGTAGATAAACCACCCAGCAGTTCAATAATTATCTATTAATCTGAATATTGATTGATTGAAATACTTCAGTGCTCTGCCTTCAGTAACAGATGTTGGTTGATCACCTGAGCAGGTAAGACTGAACTGACAACAACACTCTGCCTCTCCCTTAGTGACTGATGAGTCATCATCAGCTGGTTCTCTGATTGGCTGCTGAAGTCTGTCACATTAAATACTCACATTTATTCTCCTGATGTAGAAACATGAGACGTCCTGTCACTGAGTCATCTGTGTTCATTTATGTTGTAATAAATAAGGAATTAATTTAATGTATTATATTCAGTAATAATTAATATTAAATAATCTCATTTATTTTAAAATGGTAGTTTTCAGATTGTTTATATAAAATATAATTTAAATGAACAGTGATGTGTAATTATAGAAACAGCTGTTTCTCAGCTCATTAATCTGAATATTGATTATTGATCTCAGTAGCAGTTGTTTCCTCCTCCAGCTGTGCTGAGATCACCTGAGCAGGTGAGACTGAGCTGATGTTACTGTGATGATCCAGCAGGGGGCGTCTGAGCTCCTTCTCTCTCTGCTGCTGTTCATCAACAACAAGCTGCCCTTAGAGACTGATGACGCATCAGCAGCTGAGGCTCTGATTGGCTGCTGAGGGAACAGGAAGTGAAAGTTGTTTTTTTAATGAGAAAAAAGTCGGGACTTTCCAGAGACGCTGTGTTCAGGTGACTGAAGCCAAACTAAACCAAAAACTGCTGAACAGAGACCAGTTTAAACTCTGCCGTGGGCTCTGATCACATGACTGAACGTGATCATCTTCAGATCAGTCTGAACACTCTTCACACTACAGGACAATCTGATGAGATCATCTTTAGACTTTATTATCTTGTAGTGTGAACGCTGCTGAACACATCTGGTCTCTGCTGGTCACAGATCAGAAATATTTAATAAATGTTTAAAGTCACAGTTTGGTTCATGTTGTGATGAAACAGGAAGTGAAACAAGCCTCCGGAGTCTGATTCGTCCAATCAGGATAGTAATAGATCCTCATGATGGAGGATAAACAACCTCAGAACAGAAACTCAGAGAAACCACATCATTAAACTGATGAATGTGATCAGGCTGAAAGATGAGGACAGAGACTGGATGAAGTCGTCAGTCCAGTCAGATCAGTTCATTATAACTCTGAGTCAGATGGAGGTTACCTGAGGACAGGTGGAAACAGCATAATGATAAGACAGTAACAGAACCAGGAGGAAGAACAGACCTTCAGTCCTCTAAATCTAAACAGATAAATGAACTGAAACAGGACTTTTCCAGTTTCAGAGACTCATTCACTCATTCAAACAGAAATAATCTGTTTTCAGTTTTTTGTCCAAAGACTCGAGAACCTCCGACCTTTCAGTTAGTTTACGACCTCCTCCACCTCCTGAGTCACTGCTGATCATCAGGTCTGATCATCATTCAGTTCTCTCTGAACCTCAGTGATGATCCTGGAGCTCAGAGCCGTCAGAGTTAATACTTTAACTGTTTTTATAAACAGTAAAGACTCTGAACAGCTCAGCGTCACCATCACTGTCAGTGTCTCTGATCAACTAAATCCAAACATCAGACTCGGCCTTCATCAAGGTGTTAGTTTCCACCTCTGGATATTTGTCTTTATGTTGTTTATTTAGATGAACAGTCAGGGTCAGGGTTCACAGTTCACTTTAATGACTGTTAAAGTCTCAGGATTTGTCCTGTGGATTCAGGGGTCACTCGTTGTAATAAGCTGATTCACATCATAATATACAGTAAGTTTCTCTAAATGAAAAAACTCTTCACTTCACCTCCTCCTTTTCTCTCTGATGCTGATTTTAACAAACTCCTTCTCCTGGTAACTGATGAGTCATCAGCAGCTCTGTCTCTGATTGGCTGCTGATGTTAGAAAGTAAAGAGGGATTTTCCTCAGCTGCTGTGTTCAGGTGCTGCAGGAAAACTGAGGCTCCTCATACTGACTGACTGTCAGAGCTGATCCTCAGTGACAGAGGTGAACGTGGTAAAGTCCTGGTTTCACAGAGACACCTGAAGGCCTCATGTGGTCAGACTGGTTCAGTGGTAAAGAGAAACTGGAACTCAGAGTTTAACAGAGTGTGTGTGTGTGTGTGTGTGTGTGTGTGTGTGTGTGTGCGCGTGTGTGTGTGTGTGTGTGTGTGTGTCAGAGGTCAGACCTGTTGACAGTAAACAGCTGTGATCAGATGTTTCCTGTTGAACAGTCTGAGGTTCAGAGACGCTCTGGGACCAGGACTTTACCTGGACCATCACTGAGACAGGAGGAGGTTCAGTCACTGATCCAGAGAGACAGAGGAGCTCAGTGCATCATGGGAAATCCAGCAGTCTGGGTCTACAACAGCAGAACCAGGTTCAGGTTCAGGTTCAGGTCTGATCCAGGTCTGACTCAGAGGATGTTTCTGTTTCACTTCAGATCAGAAACCTATCAGGAGTCTGTTCTGTTCAAACGTCTCTTTAAACATAAAAATATTCATTTTATCATTGAGTCTGAAAACTGCAGCTGATACAGTACTACTACACACAGTACTACTACACACAGTACAACTACACACAGTACGACCACAGAGTACTGCAGAGTAGAAATACTTCATCAGCAGGAACTGACCTGGAGTCAGATTTAAACTAAATTATGACGTCATGATGTTAAAGCAGCTGCAGCTAAACACAGATGTAGGAGAGAAAAGGTCTGAGTACAGGTCTGTAACACTGAGGTTGACGTGTGGAGACGATTTAAACTGAAACTTGGTGAAATGTTGAAAATAAAACCAGAAACAAATGAAGCAGCAAAGTTCGAAACAAACAGACACAACAGAAATATAAAATATATTTAACTGTACGTTATTTGATATCCATGTCAAAGTTAGATTTATTTAATGTCAGATTAAACTGACTCTATAAAAGATAAATGATTTTATTCTCTCTTCATGTTTATTGTTGAATCTTCTGGTTTAAATGTTTCAGAACAAACTGGATCCAGTTTCCTGATGAAGCAGAAACAGTTCAGATCTACCTGTTGATCAGTAAAGTTCATTAATAAACAGCTGATCACTGAGTCTGCAGCTGCTGCCTGAGTCTACCTGGACACTGATGACATCACCTGATCTCTGCTCTGTGATTGGCTGCTGTGTGAGTAAGAGCTGAGCTGCTGCTGGACTCTGAGTCAGTTTGTGTCAGTTTGTGTCTGTCTCCTCAGATTCTCAGAGACTCAGACAGTTTCAGTGATCTGATGATGATGATGATGATGAAGGTGTCAGAGCTGGTCCTCGTCCTCTCCTGTGTCCTCTGTGTCTCTGCTGACGGTGAGTCTCTGTCTCACTTTACCTCTGATTTACTTCACTGATGGACGAAGAGTTTACTGACGGTCAACAGGTTAACTAACTAACCACAGAGTCAACAGGTTAACTAACTAACTAACTAACTAACTAACTAACTAACTAACTAACTAACCACAGAATCAACAGGTTAACTAACTAACTACAGAGTCAACAGGTTAACTAACTAACTACAGAGTCAACAGGTTAACTAGTTCTTCTCTCCTCAGTTTTCCATGAGGACCTTCGTATCGGCGGCTGTTCAGACACTGATGGAGAGGAGATGTACTCTCTGGATGGTGAAGAGATCTGGTACGCAGACTTCATCAACAAGAGAGGAGTCGAGCCTCAGCCCAGTTTTATTGATCATATCAGCTACAGGGAAGGAACTTATGAAGTAGCTGAGGCTGATCAACCGATCTGCAGAAGTAACCTGAAGAACAGCCGCCTTGGTATGAAGGACATCCCAGTGGAAAATGGTAAAAAGAAATCAAATGTAAAACTTCTGTCAGTTTTCTTTTACTAAACTTCACACACTATAGCCTTTGCTTGTTTACACTGAAACACACAAACTGCTCTGGTGTGTGATATGCAGCATGTGTGTAATCAGAGGTGTGACATGTGACACAGCAGCATTGATGTCAGCTGGTGTCTGTCCCACCATGCTGGCTGTTCTAAACAACAGGATCCACTCAGTCAGTTCATACCTTTTATACAGAACGATGATAAAGAGCAGACAAACATGGAGTCCAGTAGAGCCCAGCATGGCACAGACGCACCTCCATGGCAGAGCAACACATACGTCTGCAAAGACAAGAGCTTGTTTACAGTCTCTTCACATATACGGTCATAGGTCCTCTGATCATCACTCCCAGATGCTGCTTATATCTTGTCCTTTACTCATATTTATGCCTTTTTTCTATCTGTTCAATCTTGATGCTGCTGCAACACTGTCAGTTTCCCTGCTGTGGGACTAATAAAGGATTATCTTCTTATGGCTCCATATGTTTACGGAAACCAGTCACATGCTCATATTTCAGAAAATCCAGGCTAGTTTCAAGGACTGACTGGACTGGACTAGACTTTCTGTCAGTGAACCACACTAATATTCTTTCCTGGAGGTTTTTATTTGTTGTTTTATTCTTCCTCTTTTTTGAGACTGGGATTTACATTAACTTTTAAAGAAAAACCCTTTTGAAAATCACATTGCACAGGAAACATCAGTACTGTCACATTTCCTCTCCACTGTCTCCTGGTGCTGCTGATGGTGGGAACTGTTGGCTCTCTCTCTATAAACAGTTCTGTATAGACCTGCTCTGTATGAAACGTGTCCTGACATAACTTCTGTTGTGATTCAGAACTGTATAAATAAAATGATTTGAGTTGTCAGAGCTAACGTTATGTATTTTCAGCATTAAAGTACTGACAGCGCAGTATATACCACCACAACCTTTACAGAGTACTGTATGTATTGACTACAGAGTGAAGACATGATGGTCTGATTCAGGTGCTCAGCTCCAGTTCTCATACAATGATAACTAACAAATATAAGCATGTTTCATTTGTCGTCCTGCATCATTAATTACACAGTATTCAGATCAGCTGAAATTAATAAATATGATTACAACTACATTCCTGTATAACTTCTACTTTCATAGTGGAGGAGAATGTATAACAACACTGTCTTATGTTGATACTATATATTACACAAAGTGAAGTGGTAAATATGTTGCTCTGGGATAATTTATTAGTATAAATTCAGTAGATTATGGAGACCATGTTTTAATGAGAGTTTTTTCCTGTTCAGATCCTCCTTCCAGTCCAATGATCTACACCAGAGACAAAGTGGAGCTGGGAGAGAAGAACACTCTGATCTGTCATGTGTCTGGTTTCTATCCTGCTCCTGTCAACGTCTCCTGGACCAAGAACGAACAGAAGGTGACTGAAGGAACCAGCATCAACGTCCCCTTTCCACTCAAAGATGGTTCCTTCAGACAGACGTCCAGACTGGAGTTCATCCCACAGCTGGGAGACGTCTACACCTGCACAGTGAGACACCCAGCTCTGAACCAACCACTGACCAGAATCTGGGGTGAGACACAACATCTGTCTGTCTCCAGATGTGGAGTTAACCTCTGTGTCTCCAGATGTGGAGTTAACCTCTGTGTCTCTCTCTCCAGATGTGGAGTTAACCTCTGTGTGTCTCTCTCCAGATGTGGAGTTAACCTCTCTGTCTCTCTCTCCAGATGTGGAGTTAACCTCTGTGTCTCTGTCTCCAGATGTGGAGTTAACCTCTGTGTCTCTCTCCAGATGTGGAGTTAACCTCTGTGTCTCTGTCTCCAGATGTGGAGTTAACCTCTGTGTCTCTCTCCAGATGTGGAGTTAACCTCTGTGTCTCTGTCTCCAGATGTGGAGTTAGCCTCTCTGTCTCTCTCTCCAGATGTGGAGTTAACCTCTGTGTCTCTGTCTCCAGATGTGGAGTTAACCTCTGTGTCTCTCTCCAGATGTGGAGTTAACCTTTGTGTCTCCAGATGTGGAGTTAACCTCTGTCTCTCTCTCCAGATGTGGAGGTGCAGCAGCCCAGTATTGGACCTGCAGTCTTCTGTGGAGTGGGTCTGACTGTCGGTCTGCTCGGTGTCGCTGCAGGAACCTTCTTCCTCATCAAAGGAAACGAGTGCAGCTGATTGGCTGGAGCTGATGATGTCATCAGTGTGTGTATAGATTGTCCTATCAGCCTTTGACCTGCTTGTTTCTGCTTCCTGTCTCTGTCTCTGTGTGATGATGTCATCAGAGAATCACCTGTATCTGACTCTGATGTAACTACGACCTCGTTCTGATCAGTTCACCTGTTAAACCAACGTCTCTGTTCTCACTGATGAAATGTTCTCTCTGTGATCAGCTGCTGGAAATAAAACCAAAGAAACTCTGACTCCATGTCAATGTGTCTCTGTTAACAGACATGAGGAACTGACAGCTTATATTATTACACATGAATCAACCATCGGGTTTCATGAAACTGAGAGAGTCACAGAGATGTGAATGTGTTGAAATATGTATCAGTAGAAACTGAATTTGAATTACATCATTTAAGGTCGTCTCCCTCTCTTCTCATTCTGTGCTGGATGTCTCCCTCATTCACTGCAGGTCATGTTCATAACGATGCTTATAAATACACAGATCAAGGAGTTATTACCAATGTGGCAGAGTTATGTTAGGTTTCAATAAGCAGCATCAGTCATGATGATGACCCTCCACAGGCTGAAGGGGAAACCCTCCATGCTGCAGTCAGTGATGCATGTGTAGCTGCTATGGTGCAAACAGCCTGGCATCGCAGTGGGCACAAGCTCTGTGGTGGGCTGCTGTTCCCTGTTTCTGTAGGAGTTTGTGTGTAATTCACTTAGTTTACTTTTAAAAAAATTATGCACATTGACTCATATCTGTTAGGTATATTTTTTGGATATGTAAGCTAGGGATAGACCGATTATCGGCGCCAATATTCTGCATTTTGACGCATATCGGCATCTGCCGTTTTTTTAATCCGACTGCCGATAAGAGATTAATTTAAAACTGGGTTATTTTGATGTATGGACTGATGCCTCTCTGTCTGCAGTCACTGCTCTGTCTCCAGTATTGTCCCGCCCACAGCTCCATCTGATTGGTTACACACAGATCTAACAGCCAATCAGAGTGAAAGCTGTGCTGCACAGAGCTCACACACACTGAGCAACTATGCTTTTTACACCACAATCTGCTGCTGCTCCATTGGGACTAATTGATTTGAGACTCACATTTCTGTGCAAATTTTATTTAACTTTGTTTTATTTACTTTATAAAACTTCAGGAAACTATTTATTTATTTAAAATTTCAGTGAACTTTATAAGAGATGCTGCTGAGCCTGGGAGCTCCCTGCACTTTTTGTTTTTGTTTGAACTTAAAACAAAGATAAAGATAAAATAACATTTCAGTTATATTGAAATTTTGGAAAACTTTATTTACTGTAGAAAACGTTAGGGAGCTATATATTTGTTTCAGTTTTAATTTAACTTGATAAGACATGCTGCTGAGTCTGGGAGCTCCCTGCACTTTCTGTTAGAATTTTAAAACAAAGATGTCGATTGTCTAAGATAAAAAAAACCTTTAACATGTTGCAAATCTGAAAAGCTGTTTAATAAACATATGCTTAAAGGCATTTAAACAGAGTTAAGTGATGGAGTTTGTATTATTCAAAGTTTTGACACCAATATTTTCACTTTTACTGCAAATTAATATCTGCTCCAAATATCGGTTATCGGCCTCCTTGACTACTAATAATCTGTATCAGCCCTGAAAAATCCATATTGGTCGATCACTAATGTAAGCGTTGAATTTGAACTACTGCATATTTGTTGTTGCTGTTCATGCACTGTATGGAAAAAGTGATGATCATGATGTTATTATTTATTATACGTAAACACATGGTGTAACCCCGGGAATGTGAACATTAAAACCTCCAGCTGCTGCAGGGACCCTGAACTCTGGCTGTAAGTCTGCCTCCCTGCTACCTGCCCAGAGAGTTTGGACACGTCATTGCTGTCATTAGTTACATTCCTCCACGTGCCGAGGTGGAGGTAGCGAGTGACGTCCTCCACTCCGCGAGATCTCCTGAGGCAGAGCAGGCTCTGAGAGACTGCACGACTGCTGGGGGGGGGGCATCAATAAGAGGGACACCTCACGTCTGGACAAACTGGTGAGGAAGGTGGGCTCTGTTGTGGGCACGGAGCTGGACAGCCTGTCGATCATGAACAACCCACTACATCCACTGCACAGCATCATCTGCAGACAGAGGAGCAGCTTCAGAGACAGGCTGCTGTCACTGTCCTGCTCCACGGACAGATGGAGGAGATCGTTCCTCCCCCACACCATGAGGCTCTTTAATTCCACGAGGGGGGAAAACGTTAATGTCAACTGCTCTGACAGACTACACACACACACACACACACTGTACACCATGCACCTTAAATATGGCGTTCTGTTTGCACTGGACTTGAAGTTTCTTCACTGTGTTTATATTAGCAGGGTTTTTATTATTATTCCCAGTATTTATTGCATGCCTTTGACCTTTTAAGTCTGTTGATGCTGCTGGAACTGTGAGTTTCCCGTGCAGATTAGTAAAGTATCTATCTATCTAAATACAATGTTAGCGGTCAGCAACGAGGGCCGATAATGGACACAGTAGAAGCCAGTAAAATGACGCTTGGTCAACATGTGTAATTCCCAGTGTTAAATTATCATTAACTACAAACTCATGACTCAAAGAGAGTGAAAAACAAAACACACAGCAGGAGAATAAACAGCACCAGACCACTGGGGACAGTCTGGAATATTCAGAGAGGAAGAAGCAGCTGGTGCTATCAAGAAGATCCACAGCCATGAGAGAAGCTTTTTTTTTTTTTTTTTTACATCATCTGGCATCATTTGGCTGTTTACTGTTACCTGTTACCTGCCAAGGCTAAAAGGCTGCACAGTATTAGAGAGCAGCTAATCAAACCCACCTGCCTGGGAGTGGAGGAGAGGCTGAGGGGACCACAGGTGCTGAGAGAGTAAAAACTGTCTGACTCTGACAACACTGTCAAAGACACAACTGATCAAATGGCTGCAGATTGACAGAAGCAGCAGTTTGGATTGTCAAAGGTCAGACTGGCCAGACTCACAGTAACAAGAGTTATTCTTCCTTTCAGCAGTTTATACCCCAGCTGAAAAAAGCAGCATGGAAATCATGCTGCTGTGTCTGAATGAACAGACTGGACAGAGTGAAAACATAAGGACTAATGTGTTTATTGCTGTGGCTGTTTGTTGTTATTGTAATGATAACACATAAACAGGTCTGTAGCTGTGGTGACATAATGTGAATGTGAATATGCAGCAGATTTCCAGTTTCAGATAATTTCTATGACAGAGCAGATCCCTGAAGTTCCCTGTGAGTTTCTGTCCCAGCAGCAGTCTGAGCCTCAGCTGTCTGCCTGGTAACAGGTGACGCTGCAGGTCATGTGATCATGTCCTCTGGTTTTTAGAGCAGCTCTCAGTCAGACTGTGTCAGTGTTGGTGAAGTGAACAGAGGAACATGGCTTCATCCTTTCTCAGCTTCTCCCTCCTCTTCATCGCTGTCTGCTCAGCAGGTAGGATCAATACTCTGATCACTGATCTATACTCTGATCACTGATCAATACTCTGATCAATACTCTGATCACTGATCAATACTCTGATCAATACTCTGACCAATACTCTGACCACTGATCTATACTCTGACCAATACTCTGATCAATACTCTGATCACTGATCTATACTCTGATCAATACTCTGATCACTGATCAATACTCTGATCAATACTCTGATCACTGATCTATACTCTGATCACTGATCTATACTCTGATCATTGATCAATACTCTGATCACTGATCTATACTATGATCAATACTCTGATCACTCTCTGTCTCTGTTTCTGTTCCTCAGATGGATTTAGGGAATATTTTGTGGACCGTTGTGTGTTTAACTCCACTGAGCTGAGCGGCATCGAGTACATCTACTCTATGTATTACAACAAACTGGAGTACATCAGGTTCAGCAGCAGTGTGGGGAAGTATGTTGGATACACTGATTACGGAGTGAAGAACGCAGAACGATTCAACAGTGGTCCAGAGCTGGCTCAGAGGAAGAATGAGAAGGAGAGATACTGCCTTCACAACATTGGGATCTGGTACCAGTCTGCTCTGTCTAAGTCAGGTGAGAGTTTGTGTGATGATCAGACTGATGGTAAAGACTCTTCCTCTGACTGAACTGAACTCTCTCTGTTTCTCTGCTCATTTAAACTCTGAGTCTGTGAATCAGGTTTTGATCTAAACAGCAGCTTCAGTCTGAACCTGTGAGAAACTCAGTCTCTGTCTCCACCTGCTGGACAAACACTCAGACTGAAGATGATCATGTTACAGGAAACTGAAGATGATCACGACTGTTGATGAAGATTAAGACTTTATCAGTTTTTATTTCTCAGACTCATTAAATTAATTAAAGTCTGTGAACATTTAACAACAGACACATCAACAGACTGTTTATGTTTATTATGTATTTACTGACACTTATTTTATATTATATTAATATATTTCTAATAATGAAGTTCAATGATATGGTGATGATGATGATGAAGGTGTCTCTGTGTTCCAGTCAAACCCTCTGTGGTAATGAGCTCCACGACGCCCCCTGCTGGTAAACATCCTGCCATGTTGGTCTGCAGCGTCTACGACTTCTACCCCAAACAGATCAGAGTGAGCTGGACCAGAGACGGACAGGAAGTCACCTCTGATGTCACTTCCACTGAGGAGCTGGCAGATGGTGACTGGTACTACCAGGTCCACTCTCACCTGGAGTACACTCCCAGGTAGGTCCAGGTCCAAGTTCAGTTAGGTCCAGGTGGGTCCAGGTCCTGGTTCAGGTTCAGTTAGGTCCAGGTCAGTCCAGGTGGGTCCAGTTGGGTTCAGTTGAGTCCAGGTGGGTCCAGTTAGGTCCAGGTGGGTCCAGTTGAGTCCAGGTGGGTCCAGTTAGGTCCAGGTGGGTCCAGGTGGGTCCAGGTGCATCCAGGTCCAGGTGGGTCCAGGTCAGTCCAGGTTCAGGTCTGGTTAGGTTCAGGTCCTGGTCCAGGTGGGTCCAGGTAGGTCCAGGTGGGTCCATTTGGGTCCAGGTGGGTGCAGGTCCAGGTGGGTCCAGGTCAGTCCAGGTTCAGGTCTGGTTAGGTCCAGGTGGGTCCAGGTAGGTCCAGGTGGGTCCAGGTGGGTCCAGGTCAGTCCAGGTTCAGGTCTGGTTAGGTCCAGGTGGGTCCAGTTAGGTCCAGGTGGGTCCAGGTCAGTCCAGGTTCAGGTCTGGTTAGGTCCAGGTCCTGGTCCAGGTGGGTCCAGTTAGGTCCAGGTGGGTCCAGGTCAGTCCAGGTTCAGGTCTGGTTAGGTCCAGGTGGGTCCAGGTCAGTCCAGGTTCAGGTCCAGTTAGGTCCAGGTGGGTCCAGTTGAGTCCAGGTGGGTCCAGTCAGATCATCAGTGTAACAGTTGTGTGTGGTTTTGTGTTGAAGGTCTGGAGAGAAGATCTCCTGTGTGGTGGAGCACGCCAGCCTGAAAGAACCTCTGGTTACTGACTGGGGTAAATACCTGTCTGTCTCTACACCTGTCTGTCTCTACACCTGTCTGTCTCTCTACCTGTCTGTCTGTCTCTACACCTGTCTGTCTCTACACCTGTCTGTCTGTCTGTCTGTCTCTACACCTCTGTCTCTATACCTGTCTGCCTGTCTGTCTACACCTGTCTGTCTCTCTACCTGTCTGTATGTCTCTACACCTGTCTGTCTGTCTGCTCACCTGTCTGTCTCTATACCTGTCTGTCTCTACACCTGTCTGTCTCTATACCTGCCTGTCTGTCTGTCTCTACACCTGTCTGTCTGTCTGTCTGTCTCTACACCTGTCTGTCTGTCTCTACACCTCTGTCTCTATACCTGTCTGCCTGTCTGTCTACACCTGTCTGTCTCTCTACCTGTCTGTCTGCTCACCTGTCTGTCTCTCTACCTGTCTGTCCTCAGATCCGTCCATGCCTGAGTCAGAGAGGAACAAGATCGCCATCGGAGCCTCAGGACTGATCCTGGGTCTGATCTTATCTCTGGCTGGATTCATCTACTACAGGAGGAAGGCCCGAGGTCAGAGCAGGACCCCCAGTCTGAAACTAGTCTGAGACCAGTTTACACCCAGTCTGAAACCAGTTTACACCCAGTCTGAGACCAGTTTTAAAGGTGTGTTATTTGTATTTATTGACCTCGTCTCTTCTCTTTAAAACAGGACGGATCCTGGTTCCCACTAACTGAGCCTGGAACTGGTCCTGTATCCTGGTCCTGGACCTGTTGCTGTTTGTCAAATAGAAGAAAAATCAGCTGCTGCTTCCCCTGCTTCTCTGCTGGTCTCTGCAGGTCTACCCTTAATCCAGATCTTTACTCTGATCCTCAGCCAGTCTAAACCTGATCCAGGACTGTGGTGTTTCCTGTGACAGTCCTGGATCAGGTTTATCTGGACTCTGGTGGATCAGCTGGATCTGAGCTCTGTGATGGTATCTGGTCCAGGTCTCTGATGGTTCTGGACTTGCTGATTGTGTGTTTGATTTATAATAAACCTTCTGAAACTCTGTTGATCAAATGTTAATAAACCTGATCAGGATCAATAAACTCCATCAATAACTGATCAGTTTATCATCAGGAGTCATGGCTGCTGTATATTTATTCGAGTACTGGAGTAGTAGAAGTTTGACCTTACCTGTATTTACCTGAGTATTTGATTACTACAGTACTTTATACCTGTACTGCACAGTGAAGTATTTTTAGTTAGACCAGAGGATCAGACTAATTCCTGAGGATCAGACTAATTCCTGAGGATCAGACTAATTCCTGATATTCAACAATAAACAGAAAATAATCAGCAGTTTGATTCATGATGAAAAGTTTCAAACTTCTTTAGTTACAGACTCAAACAGGGACATTCTCCTGCAGTGAGTACTTCAAGTACTTTTCATGTTTGTACTCATGTACTTTTACTACAGTACAGTTTGAGTACAGAACCTTTATAGACAGTATTTATACTGGTACTTCAGATACTTCATCATCATCATCTGAATATGAATAATTTTCATTCACTCATCAGAAACATCCACATCAGTTTAGTCTCATCAGTCTGTTTATTAACATTTAACACTGATTTTTAACAAGTAAAAACCAACACGACTCAGTGTAATGATGATGATGATGATGATATGAAGAAGAAAAGAATCAGACGATAGAAAACTAAATGTAACAGATGTAGTTTGGGTCAAAATGTCAGGACTGTTTTCTTTTTCCTCTCAGAAATACACTGCTTCATTTTTCTAATGTTAAAGTATGAATTAAACTCACTGTGCACATTATCAGACCAAAGCCACTAAAATAAACTGAAAACATTCTACATGTGTTTAATACACCAACAAAAACATACAGATACACAAGAGGAAAACAGCGACACCTGTAGAAGAGGTCGGTGAGAAGAACAAAGTGCAAAGCTGTAATTTCTACAGGATAAACTGACAAAAATAATGGTAAATGAAAATAACTCATTGAGATAAAATTCACAAACATGATAATTAAATGAAGATGTAATGATAATTGTATAAATAAAAACAAATTGTATAAACATAAATGGGATGATAATAAAGTACATTTTTAACTGTTACATAAACAAAGCAAAACTAAGAATAATTATAAAAATTAAATAAAGAAAAATGATTTTAAAAAATCTTAATAACATTAATAAACATCACATAGAGAAGAATAATAAGATCTTGTCAGTGGGTGGAGGTCTGTGATGAACAGTTCAGCCTGAAGGTGGTAGTGTTGTCATGTGAACAGGTGAAACAGGAAGTGAAACAGACACTGACAGGAAGTCCAGACTGATGTGAACCAGCGACCTCACTGAGGTCCTGTTCTGACTGGTCCTGGTCCTGGTTCTGACGTGGGACCAACAGTGAACCAGAGACGATGATGGAGAACGATCAGGAACTGTTCCTTTAATACAAACATGGAGATGTCTGGATGGGCTCTGCCGCGTGAAGACATGCGGAGGCTCCGTGGAAAAGTTGTCAAATTATTAGTATCACCATATTTCTATCGTTTTGGAGGTTGAACGAATAAGGTTTTGTTTCTGAAGCGAACGAGAACATTTTTATTGCAGTTTAAGAAAATAACCTCTGATCGACTCGGACAGGTGGAGAGAAGCAGGTGGTTAGTAACCTGATCACCTCAGCTAACAGGGCTAATGCTAATCCAACACCTGCTAACAACATACCTCAGTGGGTTAAAGATATGATGGCTGAGATTAGAAAAGGCAACGGTGAGATTATGAAATAGAGAGAGGAGACAAAGACCGAGATCACAAGGTGTAAAGAAGAAATAGAGACGAAGGCCGAACTGGAAAAACACCATACATGTTGTGGGTATAAAAGAAGGAGCAGGCAGGTAAAAACCTGTCTGACTTTATGACCGGTTTACTGAAGGAACAGCTGGTTCTAACAGTAACACCGACACTGGACCGAACCGGGCACACCGGACACTCAGCGCGAGACGAGACGGGAACGGAGCAGAGGAAGAAGAGATACTGAAGAAGAGAGAAATGGAGAGAACACCGGAAGGTTCAATGTTCTCCTAAACTTTGAAATGAGATGTTTTTGTCCTGAAGTCAGAGACGCTCAGACTCAGATGATGAATGAACCCGAGTCAGGTCACATTTAACCTGGATTTAATCCTGAGATCATCCAGACTGAAAACAAGTCTGATTTAGACCTGGATCCAGGATCATCTCAGGTTTAAACACTTACTGTCAGCAGAGACACAGGAGAGGACAAGGAGCAGCCCCGACACCTTCATCATCATCATCATCACCTTCACCCTCAGCAGCAGCAGGACTCTCACTCTGAGACTCTGAGACTCTGAGACCCTGTCAGGACTGACACAGCAGCCAATCACAGCACAGAGATCACATGATGTCATCAGTAACCAGGTAGATTAAAGCTGCAGGAGAAACAGTCACAGCTGATCAATAATCAATAATACAGGTCATTAAACAAGTTTATTGTTAAATGATCAAATGACGTCACATCAATAAATTGTTGTAGATCAATGTGAATCTGAGTCTGAAGGTGAAACTTTGACTAAATAATTAAATAAATGAAGATGAACAGAGAAGAGACGGAACCGACCTTCATCAGTCAGCGCTGCCCGGAACATTCACACAGTGACACAGAGTTAGCTGACCGCAGGTGAGCGGAGCACGAGGAGAGGTAAATGAAGTGTTTGTGGATCAGTCCTGAACACGAGACAGAGTCCACGAGGAGCCGGTGAGAGACGCTGAGCTGTTTATAGACCGTTACAGACTGTTTATTGACTGTTTACAATGAGTTTACTGACTGTTTACAATGAGTTTACTGACTGTTTACAATGAGTTTACTGGTTGTTTGCTGGCTTTTTTACCTGGTTTTTACCTGGTGACCGTCACCGCTGCACCTGTCGGTTCCTGAGCTCAGAGCTCAGTGGAGACACCTGCTGGTCAGCTTCAAATCAACCTTTAACAAGAAAAACCTGTTTAAATCTTTACTTTCTGTCACTGACTCATTAAATAAATAAACAGTAGAATAAACACCGTCAGGACTCACAGCTCAACAGCTTAATCATTCATTTGATCTCTGTATAAGAGGAATCCATGTATCTTGTATTGACAGTATTGTATTGGCGTTTGTAGCCACTGTGCTTTACCATGGATGTTTGAGGCAGACAGTGACTTCATGACAAAGATTTTTAATAGTAGAAAAATATACCTTTGCTTCAAAGAGCAGTTGTAGTGGAAACAGTAATAAACTAGTCAAATCAATAAAATGTACCAACATTTACTAATCACAATATATTGTGAAACAGGATGTAAATATATAATAATGGTGCTGTCTTTACAAATAAAGTAATAACTATCTATCTGTATAGATCGCAAAAAAAAATTGGCAAGAACAAAAAAATGATATGAAAGTGAAAGGACAGAATAAAGTAAATAAAAGAAATGGAAACTTAACATGAAACTAAAATTAAACTTATTTTTTAAAAATCAGTGTTTTACCTGACTTCCAAAATAAAAGAGAGGGTATACAGATTGTTAATGTTAATTGATTCAGACTTTCAAAATAAGAGTCAAAGTACAGATTGTTAATGGCAATTCATTCAGCTGGATGGTTTACACTAAAACCAATTTGATGTAAAGCAAACAAATCACAGTATTTATCCCTTTGTCTCCAAATGTACATATTTCCTATGTGAATTAGCTGGACATTGTAAAAGACATTTATTGATTTTATTTTGACAGAGGTGACTGTTTTGGCACAAACTGTGTCTGCCCCCTTTTAACTAAGACACATAAATAAAAATAATAATGATAAAATAATAAAATAAAATCAAAGTATATGCTTTGTCTATGTGTTTCAAGACAAAGCCGAGTCTCAGTATAATTACAATCAGTCCTAGGCATGTGTGCTCTATGTGCAAAGGATCCGTTGTAAGGAAACTGTAAACTCTTTTTTTTTTTTTAAACACATTCTCATGAGTCTTTTAAGGTTTAAAATATAAAAAGTTAAAACAGTGACTTGGGCTGTCAGTGAGTCTTCTTATCAAACACAACATGTAATAGAATAAATAGTAACTAAAGGCAAACCACAGGCATTAGTCTATAATAAAATGATCTTTTTAAGCTGCTCTGTAACACCTCTCTAAGGCAGGGCTGATCAACGTATGTTACCATCAGTCATCATCTGTGTAGGCATCTCTCTGTCACTCATTCTATGAAGGTGCTACAGTAGGCACAGAGCCCAAATCATACTGTGTGGGTTAAAAACTGCAGTGAGGATTCATGGGTAAATATCAAATGAATGCAGTGTGACAGGATAGGGCAACAACAAATGTAACATATTTTATGCTCATAAACAGATGAAGGGTGACACATTTGTGAACCCAGAGCTTTTGACATTAGAACATGGAGTACATGGTGTCTTTTGTTGGACAGCATTGATCTCAGTGGTTTCTACACAGAATTGTTCAGCCTTACCACCAAAGGCTTCTCACACAGTGGTTAGACTTGATCTAATGTGCTCAGTAGTTCATGACTCAACAACTCCAGCAGAGCTCCACTGTCATATCATATCAACATGATCAGTTCAGGTGTATGTTATCCAACATTTGAATGTGTTTTTCAAAGTGTAATTCACCTGTGTGACTTCAGGTGAGAGGAGTAACATGGGAACAATCACGTCATTAGACAAGGCCCATGTGAAAACCCTGAGCTTCAGTTTCACACACATTTTACCACTGGAGTTCTAAACAGTGTAGGACTCATGTCTGTACCCAGAGCTTTAGATTAGATCAAGGCTAAGAGCACAAATGTGAGAAACCTTTAACATACATAGCAGCTGACACCCCACACTAATGATTAAGATGACTACAACCTGTCCTCTTTGGTCTGTTCTTTTTATCTGTTGATGAGGAGACAGGTAAAGGGAGTGGAAGGAAAGGATGGAAACAAAAAGAAGGAAAGGATGAACTAAAAAGGAAAGGAATAAATTCTTATGAGATGCAGAATAAACATATCTCAGTTGGGTAGAGGTCAACAGTCCAAAGATCCTTTAAACTGCAGAGCTGTTTTCAGAGACACAGTCATTCTGTCCAGGGTTCATAGTTTGTTATATTATCTTTTAGTGAAGGGATCTACTCTGTTGCCCCCGCTGAGAGAATATTCCAACTTGATCATCAGGAGGTTTGGTATGGCAGGAGTAGGAGAATAAAACTGCTGCCTTTAATACATGCTAGAGGACGAGCTTAATGTTGCAGAGAGGAAACACTGTCACTCTCCACAAAAGTGCAGTGACAACTGATGTGCAGCTTTGTGTGTCCTTGCAGCAGTGTGTCTGATCACATGCCAAAGGAGCAAGGCTCTGTGACGATGTGAGGGCAGGAAGAGGAAGCTGATCCTGACAAGAGAAAACACAAAGATGTTGGTCCTTGAAATAAAACATCTGACAAAGTCATATCGTACATGATAATCAAATACCTTGAACACTACTGCAGGACAATAACAGACGTCTGTCCAGTGCCATCTCACATAGTTCACTAGCTTGTGGAGCTGTGCAGTGGTCTCTACTGTGAAGTGGAGAATCACAGTGAAGGAAGACCTGAAGGAAGAAGTTCATGTACATAACTTTATTAAACTCCTAACTGTGACATAAAAGTCAAGAGCAACAGTATTACTGTAATATGAACAGATGAATGAACAAACATCAAAAAGTCCTGTTATATGACAAAAACCAACCATACCTTCTGCTCTGTTGTGAGGAAGCCTGAGCACTGAGGAGGAACAGGGTCTCTGTGTGGTCCAGCACTGATGACTCTGCTGTTGATCAACAGTCAGGATGGTGCTGTGATGACTGGTCTGTGGCAGGATGATGTCTTGGCTGTAGTCAGCTGATCCAGTGTCTGAGAGTCACAGAGAAGGTGAGGCGAGGGTTGGCAGGAGTTCTCTCATCGTCTGCTTTGAAGAAAGACTGGGACTGGCAGGAAGTAGAACATGTCTCTGTGTGGTCCAGTACTGATGGGTCCACCTCAGACTGACAGTTAAGATGGTGTTGTGGTGTGTGGTCAGTGGCAGCAGGATGACAGAGGGCACTGGGACATTGGGTGGATGGAAATGTGGGGTATCAGCTGGTAGGTATCAGAAAGTGTGTGTTACATTGAGAACACACACTTTCTGATGTATTCCCAGTGTTGACAGCTGTGTACAAAGCTGTACTGCTACAGTGCAGTACAGCTTTGTACACAGAAACATGTACATGTATATATACACTGTAATGCTGTATATATACATGTACATGTTTCAGTAGCTGTATAGAACTGCTGTGTTTTTAAGCAGTTGTATGGTTGTAGAACTGCTCAGCTTTACAGCAGTTCTATACAGCTACTGAAAGTTTTGGCCTGTGTATTTACCAACCCAGACCCAAAACCCACCCTGATAAATACACAGGCCAAAACACAAGGGAAGCACAACTCACTGAAACATAGTTACCTGAAAGACTATATGACCTATAACATTATCCAATACTCTTAACAGTCCTGATTACCAAACCAATGTTACCAAACCAATGTTACCCATGACACGAAATCTACCAATATATTGTTAACCAGTAAAATTAGATTTCCTTTACATTAGTTCAACAACAATGTTACCTAAAAACTAGAACATGACTCTCACTGAATTTACCTTACCTTACTCACTGGAGGAACCTGAACAGAATACATCACTGTGACTATATTTTACCAGGTGACATACAAAGACAGTGTTATGGTTGAGGGATAAAAATGATAAGCACTTTGTCAAACATTGTTATATTCCTCAAGCAACAAAGAAGCCTTGCAGTTTGTTATTTTATAGGGGTCCTCTGGTCCTCCCTCCCTCCCTCACAGTCTCAGTGAGGCTGGAACAGCCTGTGGTCCGGCTCTATAGAGGACCCCCGAACTGAGATCATATTAAACTGATATGACTGTCTTCTCAAACCAAACTATTATTAGAACATTTAACTCTCTTTCATCATTATCACTTAGTCTATACTCCACTGTAGTATGCTTTTTAAAACTCACTGTTTTGCTTACCATAACCTTTCATTACCTTTCTTTACCTTTCAGACTCAGCTGACAGTACACAGTACACAGGGTCGTGATAGCTGTAATAGGTTTTCATCACACCAGAATGGAGACATCTCTGTGGTTGTGAGATGAAGATCAGGTCCAGCAGTGTGTTCTTCTCTGTGGTTGCAGCAGTGATGAGTTGTGTGTATCCTCTAGACTCAAACAGCTCCAGTATTGGTTTGCTTGCTCTGGATAAAAGATTCTCGTTAAAGTCACCACAGACAATGATGGGATGACAATCCAGGATCTCCAGTGAGTCCAACAGGCTGCTCAGGTTAGACAGGAATGATCTCATACAGTAGTCTGGAGGTCTGTACACAGCTGCAATCAGTGCACTCATGGAAACTTCAACCTTCAAAGCCACAAACTCAAGGTCAGTTACATTATGAACATACAGTTTCTCATGAACCTGAATGTTGTCTTTGACATAAACAGCAACTCCACCACCACTTCTGCTGGCCATCTGTGGGAACTTTGTGTAGGACAGGTGTCTGTTGCGTTTGAACATGTTGTAACCTTGTAGGAGCCCTGTAGGTGAGTTTCTGTGAGACACAACACATCTGCTAGACACAGTTCATGATGGCTCTTTGTGTCATTAACATGAGACGGCAACCCTTCTGTATTGTGGTGAACAATGGTCAGAGAGTCAGGCCTGCTCAGTGTTTGTGTGATATGAAGAAGAGGCATCATGTCGTCCAAACTGACTTGTCTCATGTTCTCCAGTGCTGCAGTGATTTCTATGTTGGCGTAGATTTTACTCTCATCCATGTCCAGTAGGTGCAGTTCATCTACTTGTCTGTTAGTAGCAAAAATGTGCAGGACATCAGTTGGACAAAGTTGTGGTTCAGTGACAGCTTGTGACAGCAAAGCTCTGTCTGTGTCAGACAGCTCATCAGACTTTTCCTTCACACGGATCCTGTTCAACATCTCTGCAAAGGCAACATCATCTTTCTGTTGCATAATCTCAGTCAGAGTGATCATCTGAAAGTGTTCCTGCCACAGGTCAGTCTGTGATGGGTCGTACACACAGAGGTTTAGACTGTCGCACTGGTGGGAGCTGATAAAAGTCTCCAACTGCAATTACTGACATTCCTCCAAAGGGTTTCTGACTGCCTTTATCTGTTTGAGTCTCACATCCACGTAGGCAAAGAGGAGCTTTGACACCATAGACACTTCATCAGTGATGATGATTTCAGCATTTAGAAGTTCTGCTCTGACCTCATCCAGCTGATCACCCAGTCCTACAAATGGAGGTTTCAAACTTCTCAGCAGCTTGAGGAGAGAGTGCAGTGTAGTGCCAGATATATTAAAGGCTGCAGTTCCAGTGAAAGAAGTCAACAGGACAGTGGGCCTTGATATGTCAGCCTCTTCAGCATGTCTGGGCAGTTTGCTCAGTATCTTAGATGCCTCTGAGTAGATGCATTTGATGAGATGTGACTTCCCTGTGCCAGCACCACAGTTGATGTAAAAGAACAGCTGCTCTGGATTCAGACCACAAACACATTTTATGCACCAGTCTCTCACTGCATAGAATACACAGGCCTGCTTCTGGTTCAGATTCTGGTACATGTGACGTAAAACCACAGGATCAGTGACAGGGGGTTCTCTGATAGCTCTGGCCTCTGTTTCAGCATTAGCCTGTCGACTGTAGTCTGGGACATTTTCTTGAACATTGTCATGATCTGGCTCTGCTGCCTCCAGTCCATAGATACACTCCAACCTGTCTGCTTCAGATTCAGGTGCCAGGTTACACCATTCATCAATCAGTCCTCTGTTCTCCTCATACTCTTCAACAGCTTCCTCAATCTCTTTACTGTTCATTTCATAATTGTCTTTGTTTGGTTTGACAACGTCTCTGACGGGCTCAGGAAGGTCAGAACCAGGCAACTGCACGTAGCCGCTGTTATAGAAGGACTCGTACGTGGGTAAGAAAGGCCTTTTCAGTTCCTGATCTGAGCGGTAAGGAATGTATAGTTTTAGAAGTGAAATCTGATGACGGCAGGCTTATCATTTTCAAATCCCATGTCATTTAGCAGGGAAAAACATTTTTACCTTTTCTCTGCTGACAAACCTGCATGTGGACACAAAGTCAGCCACACATCTGTTCAAACTCTGCTGTTTCAGGTCTGGATTTGTATTTGTCGGTCAAAGATGTCATCCACACATTTGAACACTCTGCTGTTGTGCTCTCCAGGTACGAGAGGGGGCGACTCATTTTCAGTGGGTTGTCATCTGTTGTGTGAACACGACAGCAGTGAACACTGTTTCATGTGAAGGCCACAGGCACGGCTCACACACTCCTGAGCACTGATCTCTCTCTTTTTGGAATAAGCCTGCATGACCTCTCTCATCTCATCACATTCATTGACATGGTCCCTGTTTGAGTTCTCAATGACTGTTTGAGGTACTCAGACAGTTTAGACTCTTGCTTTGTTATGTAGCTGGTGAGGTACATGATGCATGAATATGCATTGAGAATGTAACTGACATCAATATTAGCATCCCAGGCCTCAAGTAGATGTGGATTATATCCATTTACCCAGCAGTCCTTTGGGTCACGTTTCAGTATCACAGCACAGGATTTGTTTATCTTCTGCAGACACTGGTGATACTCCTCGACTGTTAACTGACATCGAGCCAGGAGCTGCTCCAAACTCAGGGAGGCACTTTCAGGTTCATTCAGCAGCTGGTTGAGTGGTCTGAGCTTAGTCTTTGCTGTTAGCAGGTCCAGTGCAGCATCATCATCATCATCATCATCATCATCATCATCATCATCATCACCATCATCATCATCATCATCATCACCATCATCATCATCATCATCATCACCATCATCATCATCACCATCATCATCACCATCATCATCATCACCATCATCATCATCATCACCATCATCATCATCATCATCATCACCATCATCATCATCATCATCATCATCATCATCACCATCATCACCATCACCATCATCATCACCATCATCATCATCATCACCATCATCATCATCATCATCATCATCATCATCATCATCACCATCATCATCATCATCATCATCATCATCATCATCATCATCACCATCATCCATCATCATCATCATCATCATCATCACCATCATCATCATCATCATCATCATCATCATCATCATCATCATCATCATCCCATCATCATCATCCATCATCCATCATCCATCCATCATCATCATCATCATCATCATCATCATCATCATCATCATCATCAGGTCTGACGATCATTGTCTTTCTGCATGGTGGTTTGGGAAATCCAAATCTACAACCAGAGCCCAGACTTCTGAAACATGTCTTTGAGTGGTTTTTACTGTGCATTTGAACCTCTTTGACTTTCTGATGCAGTGCAGGTTGTCTGTGTGGGTCAGGCAGCTCAGCTGTGATGTATCTGGACACAAAGTCACACACAGTCTGGTCATCATCCTCCTCAAACACAGGTGCACCTTCTACCCATATGAGACAGTGAATGTGTGGACTCCCTCTGTGCTGAAACTCATCTCTGGGGCTGAGCAGGAGACAAGAGCAGATCTCTGAATAACGCCTCAACACACTTATCAAACATGAGCATGGCTGTCACAGGGTTACTTCTCAGTATGTCACATGACCAGTCAAGCCCTTCAAAATCAACATCCTCTCCTTGCTGCCTCTTTATCACCTCGATCACTTCAGGCCAACGCATTTCAGCTGCTGAGAAAGTGCAGAAGAATGTGGGTTAGGGTTAGGCTTTCCTTTCCTTAGCTGTACTGTCATGCTGGAAGTAGCCAAGTGTATTTCAGTCACAAACTGTGCAAAGAACAGGTAGTTTGTGTCTCTGGCAAAACGATCATCAACACAGAAAAGTCTGGCTTTGAAATAACTGCCTGGTGATACTTTAATCAATCTCTTTTCATCCAGTGTGTTTTCACCTGTAGGGAGCTGAAAGCCATGGCCTCCAGTTTAGGTGTTTTGAAAAAGCCAACTGGACTGTTTCTCTCAGCGGGGGCAACAGAGTAGATCCCTTCACTAAAAGATAATATCTCCTCTGCAACATCAGTGGGCTGAAGGCATGAGTCCAGTGCAAATCCACCATTGGGCAGGTCTCCTTCTTGTTCTGAGTCATCTCTATCATCACTCTGCTCTTTTGGCTGTTCACCATCACAGGACAACATGTCAGCATCCTGCTCATTATCAGGCTCATGCTCTGCCTCATGAAGTGCATCATTGTCCAACCTGTCAGTTTCCATCAGATCATCATCATCATCATCATCATCATCATCCTCATCATCAGGGAGTGTGGGGTCACACAGCTCAGCCTCATCTCTGATACTTATGTCCTCATACTGTGGGTGAATGTGTTTCAGTTTATTCAGGGCCTGTAGCAGTTTAGACCAGGTGACAGTCTGGAACAGCTGATGACCTCTGTAACACAGTTGTCTCTTCAGTTTGACTCTCAGGACTTGAGACTCACTTCTCAGTCTGGGTAACGCTTCAACTGTTTCCTGCACCTCAGATGGGACACACACCATATTACCACGTATTGCTCTCTGTCTGCCTTTGGGAAGTGGGATGATCTTAGCAAATGGAAAACACTTCAGATCAGATGTCTCTCCAAATGTTGAGGTCACACAGCTCAGGTGGAATATCAACCAGCTCCATGTTGTTGGCTACAGCCAGAGAGGGCATGGCTCCTTTTTAAGATGATCATGACAGGTGTGACAGATCCATTCATCCTTTCTCTCATCAGGAACTTTACACTGTTCATTTCTGCAGCCGTCATCACAAACATGAACATATTTTCCTGTCAGACATTCAGCAGCCACTTCTGCATTTTTGACATAATCTGACCTTTGACCTTTGAGTTTCACCTGGTTCTCAAATGAAGCTTTATGACAGACAGTGCAGACGTAAGTGGGGCCGGCATTTATATGTGATCTGAAAACAGATATGGCCTCTTTGATCAAACTGTGGTCACTTTCTGGGGTTTGTCTGTTTATCCGTCTGTATTTCCTCTTTATCTTCATGGCACATCTCATGTTGTGCAGAATTTTAAATGTAAGATTGTTGTTATATCTGTCTCGCATTATCAGTTTCATCAGTTGTCTGTGTCTTATCCTGAAAGATTGATGATGTGCGTGACGCTGAGTGACATAAGATCACTGCCTCTGCCTGAATTCTTCATTTTCCCTCTATCTTTTGGTTATATACTGTTTTTGTTTCTGTCTGAAATTGACATTATCTCTGTATTGTTTAGTAAAGTACTGATTTTTTTCTGTCTGAAGTTGAAATTTTCTCTGTATATTTTGGTGAAGTACTGTTTTTGTTTCAGCCTGAAGTTTAAGTTTTCAGAGTACCGTCTGTTGATGTTTTTGTTTCTGTCTGAAGTTGGAATTGCTGTGATAGCGGTTGGTGATGTACTGCTGTTTCTCTTGTCTGAATCCTTCATTACAGTATTTGTTGCTTGAATCAGATTTCTTTTTGGCTCTATATGATTCATTAGAAGAATACTTTTCCTTCTCTTTTCTTTTCTTTTTGGTGCTTTCCCTGAGATCATTAGTCTCCTCTGAAATGTTCTCCTTTCATTTTTACCAAGTTTGACCAGTTTAGAGGAGAGGTCATGTGACACTTTATCAGACAGATCACTGGCAGCAGGTTTTATCAGTGGAACAGTTGAGTTTGATTGACTGTGAGAAGCATCACATGCTGTGAAGGAAGTCAAAGTGAATTCACTCGATGGTCCAGGCTCAGTTTGGGTATCAGGACACATGACATGAACCTCTTGTTGACTCAAAGACAATGCAGTGATGTTAGTGGACAGGCTTTGAAATGTACTGTCAGAGAGACCAGTGACAACAGTGTTTATCTCTGGAGCATCACCCAAAACAGATGCTGATACAACAGGACTGGGAGTTGTAGTCTGAGTGTCTGGGATGGCTTCACTCTGATTGGCTGTGTTCTCACTGTCAAACTCCACAGGCTTCAGCTCATAGTTACAGGTGGACTGTGTACCAAAGCTCTTGTGACACATTCTGATCCTGTCAATCATGTCACTGAGACGTGTGAATGTCACCATGACAGCTTTACCAGCAAACAGTGACGGCAAACCATCCTCTCCTCTGGGGTGTGGCTCAAAGAAACCGTACCTGCCTGATCTGGTTCTGAACACTGCCATACACAACCCTGTCATCAACAGCAAGGCATACTGCACATGTGACAGCAGACAGCTCAGTCCAGCCTCCAGGTCCAGAAAACTGTCCACAGCTCCAGGTAAAGGATCTCCTAATGTGCCGTACCGGGAAAGTAGTGTTTTGTCAGCATGAACCACGTGTCTGCGCGCTGGGACTAAATCTGGGAGCTCATCAGTGGTGAGGTGAGCGTGCTGAGGAAACATCTGTCTTACCTGTTTATACAACACGTTACCTTTATCCAAAACACAGTCAAGGTCTGTGCTGGTGATGTTTTCATTCTCATGAAGGAATGCTAGAAAGGTGAGAGAGTTACAGGTACACTGCTGGTTTCTGTATCTGCTGTATTTAATAGAAGCCTGGCTGCAGGACGCTCTGACACGTTGTTCACCAGGCTGATCTCCCACGTTCACACTGTCTGTATGAGGAGGTCCTGCTACACATGAAGCATCTCTCTGACGCTGTGTCTGTACCTGAAACATGGTGTTCACCTCTGTGCTTCACCTGCTGCCTCTGAACAGACTCTGCTACACACAGAGTTTCACTGTGACGTCCTCTCTTCACAACGTCAGCGTACGATACCTGTGGTACACACACTGCATCACGTTGACCTGCCTGGTTCACAGCTTCAGCAGGAGACACCACAGACTCTCTCACCAAGTCTCTGCTCTGAGGACCAGGACCTTCTGCTTGTTCACATGGTGCTGCACACTGAGACTCCCTCTGCTGCTGCCACTGTAGCTTTGTAGCCTGAGACCTTTTACTCTTCCTTGGCATCGTTGTTGTTCTCCAAAACCACTTATCACTCTCTTATATATATTTACACAAACCAGACACTAACAGTGCTATCAGGGACTTTGTTTCAATGTTTAGACCAATGAAGACAAAAGATAAATCAATTCCCACTGTATTTATGTGAATATTTCACTTCACACCAGAGAACAATAAAATAACTTTTGATCAAATTGGTTTCAAAATGACTGTTGAGATTAAATTATAAATCACTCACAGTATGGACTGTAAGACAGATAAACCTCTGTATAAAAGTTAATGCTCTGGACTGTTGACTTTGTAGATTTCAGTTACAGTAGGTCTCTAATTATATAGACAATGCACAGATATAGATTATAGAAATGACTGTAACAAAGTTATTTTTAAAACAAGCTCTTTCAAATCTGTGGATGATGTGTTCAATTTAAACACCTGAGTTTTAAGTTGACACACTAAAGATTAATTATATATGATTCAATTTCAATTCAGCTTTTCAAAATGTAGTTAATGGAGTAATCCACTGCTTTTAGACTTTTAATATTAATTTTACTATTCAAAATCAGAAACACAGTGTGGTAGTGTGGTGTGAGACGAGTGGATTCAGCCACGTGTTGATTCAGTCAGGAACGTTGAGTCTGCAGACCAGGACCAGCAGCCAGTCCAAATGAATCCAGGTGTTCCTTACAGATGTCTTTCAGTTTATTGACGTATCAACAGGTTAAACAACAACAAAACACTTGTACACACTGAATATTAGAAAAAATGTAGTTGTGGACAAATATTTTCAGTCAACACAAACCTGAGTACAAACCTCTGAGTAGCAGTCCACAATGAATCAACAGGAACAGACTGAGGTCTAGATACAGTGCTCTTATACTTGAAAAGTTTTTCAATCTAATTAGTTTTGATTTATATGAATGTATATTTATCTCAAGAATGAAATAACTTAAAATAAGCACTCTATTCTTATATTAATGTATTTGCAGATGAAGAATGTTTTTAGTTGATCTCTGTACAATGAACTGATTCTTAGGTACAGATGTGGTTTTGACTTCAGTTAATAATTATTGTTTCTATATATTTCCCACAGAGAAATGTGATGTTTTATTCTGTACAATAATGTATTCAGGAATATAGTATATAGTAAAGTATTATTTGTGTCAATCCATTATGACAAAAATGAAACTGCTTTAATTGAATGACCAGAGAGATTTTTTTAAAAGAGCAGTTTACTCAATTATTTAGATTAATTATTTTTCTACAACAAATGTTTTAACTATATATGTGGAAAATCAGGTTGTTGCCAATTTGTAGAAAATATCAAACTAAGGACAGAGGAGAGGAGAGAGAAGAGATTGTGTGAGCAGAGACTCACAGACCCAAACAACACAATGACAAAGCTCAGCAGAAACCTTCAGTTCATAAAATATAGTTTATAGAAACAATCATCGACCCAGATCAAAGATGCTCCAAAAATATCTCCATTTACCCAAAATGAGATAGAGAGGACAGAAGGGGTACAGAAGATAGAAATGAGGAGATGGGACAGGAGAGATAGATTGGCTCAAAATTAGTGTTGAGTTGAGATGGGACAGGAAAGTGGTGTGTGACCCCGATAGCCCCGTCAGGTCAAGAGTAGAGGGTAGAGGTTGGCACACAGCTGGACACCTATAAGACAGGAAGAAAACATCCATTAGACAGCTGTTTCATTTAAATACATTAAATTCATTTGTATTTGAAATGTATACGTATGACTGTATCATATTATGAGCAGCATGAGTACCATCGTAAAGTGCATTCACAAAGTATTCAGACCCTTTCAATTTTTCCAATTCTATTAAATTGCAGCCTCATGTTTATGTGGAAAAAAAAACAGGATCTTAGACAGTTTAGCAGGATGCCTCCTCTAAAGGTTTCAAACTTCCTGTAAGTAAGAACTGCAAAGACCACTGTGGTCTTGGGAACTTTCAGTGCAGCAGAATGTTTTTGTAGCCATGTCACAAGACTTCTCTCTACACAATCTGTCTCTGAGCTCTGCAGACAGTTCCTCTGACATCATGGCAGCAGTCAGACCTTACACCGACAGGTGTGTATCTCTCCAAATCAGGTCCAGTCAGCTGAATTTACCACAGGTGGCCTCAATCAGCACAGTCAAGGTGTAGAAACATCTCAAAGATGATCCAGAGAAATGGGAGGAACCTGAGCTTCAGTGTCACAGCAAAGGGTCTGAATACTTCTGTCAATGTGATATTTCACATTTCTGTTTCAGCAGATTTGCAACTAATTTCTAAAAGTCTCTTTTCATGTTGTCATTATGTGGTACTGAGTGTAGACTGATGAGGGAATTATTTTACTTTAGCATAAAGCTGTAACATTACAAAATGTGAAAACAGTGAAGGGATCTGAATATTGTACGAATGAAGTGTGTACTTACGTTTAAGTCTCCAAGGAGCCACCAACACAGATCTCAATCTGCAGTTAGAGACAGGGAATGGAGACGCAAGAGGAAGTGGGAAGAGAGAAAGACAAGATTTCCAGACATGTTATTTGGATGCAGCAGATGTAAACTGTAAATCTCTGTTGATTAGAAAGTTGATTAGTCTATTTATTGTCTAAAGTATGTTTCCTACTTTAGTTAAGAAAAATGATAATTCAGGTGTTAACTTACAGTCAGAGTCAGTCCAGAGAAATCACCAGTGATGGTCCACAGTTGAAGACAGGACGGAGGAGGAGAAAGAGAGAAGAGGAGGGACACATTTTATTGTCATGTTTATAATGTATTGATTGTTAATATCCCTCTGTTGTCAAAGAGAAAAAATAGCACGGTACACAAAATAAATAATCACCTAGTGTGGATCATGTGCAAATGTCAGCTTTATAAAGATAAGATCTAAGAATATTATAGACAGACAAGTTATCTGGATTATTGTCAAATATTATTACAATATTTCTACACTTACCAACCAAAGCGCAATTCCAAATCAGCCTTCTCTTTAGTCTAGGAGAGGAAACAATATGTTAGTGTCTTCAGCGTGTGTGGTTAGTGAGGTAAACTAGCAGACCTACAGTCAAGACACACACACGCTTCAGCTCTAAGTCAGTTCTATGTAATATTATCAGCATCATGTGCTAGAGGTTTATATCCTCAGTGTCAAATTCATCATGATTGGTAGAGCAGATGCACTGAGTCACTGATGAACTACTGAGTATACAGCTGACTGACAAATCTGTCCTGAATAAAGCAATATAGCGAGAGACAGATCTGGCGGGACTTTTGACCACATCAAAGTGTAATGGCGGTGCGTCTGAGTGCAGGCTAACGGCTAACGGCTGTATATAACGGCTGGTAAGAAGTTAGCCAGAGACTAGCATCGACTGTGTTCAGAATTCATAAAATATATATTTAAAAAAATCACAAGTTACTGTGAAGGTGGGCAGTTGAGTTAAAAAATGGGATATAGGAAAGGTTTGTCATTTACCCTTAATAAACCGTGACCCTGTTGCTTTTTGATTGCTAACCGGCAAACTGGGTTAAACGGCTGTACCACCATTAACAAGTTGCTAATATTAACACGCTAACATTTTATTAATGCTTCAGCAGTAAAATGTTTTAAACGTTTCTCGTATAAATACTTGTCGTATCTGAATTCTGTGTGAGTTAGAAACTATTCGTAATATGATTGTTCAATGCCAAACCACTGCTTATGCCGTTTAAAAGTTGTGAGTTTGGAGAGACGCTGCTACTCACCTCAAAGACCGGAGAGCGGAATGGCGGCATCTTCGTTGTGGCGCAGTTACATTTTGGTGATGTGTTTAAAGGCCATCGGAAATTCAAATGAAAAGTCCGAAAGCTGGGTAAAAGTGGTGTTACATCTCTCAGTTCTTACACACAATTTACCCGTCAAAATACAAACTCTTTATACTCAGCATTTTCCATTTTAACTCTAAAACACTGCCAATGTTCTACCTACACACACTTATTTATTTTTTTAAATACATTTTTATTTTTTATTTTTTTATTTTACTTATTTACTTTATTAGAATACAACCACAAAACTCTGGAAAGGTCTATGCGGTATTAAAAAACGGAAGAAAAAAAATCTGAAAAAACAGCCTCTATACTTAAGCAATAGCAGGAAACTTGCCTCTTTTACACCTAAATGGAACATAACCCTAATTAACGTTATTGGTAACACCTGTATATATCAAAATGACTGCTGTGAAAAAGTCCTGTTACACCAGAGTTGTGCCAGAGATGCTTGAGCATTACATACACAAGTTGCATGAGTTGAACTCATTGTAAGCATGCATCTGCAGAATCAGAGAAATCAAGGGAGAATGGCCTTGATGAGAGAGGTGACCAAGATCCCAATTGTCAGTCTGTGGAGGTGGGAGAAACTTCCACAAAGACAACCATCACTGCAATACTCTACCGATCTGGGCTTAATGGCAAAGTGGTCAGATGAAGACTCACCTCAGAGAATTTGAGAACCATTTGAATAACTGATTTGTTAAAGATAAAGCTAAACTATTTTAGCATGTTGTACATGTTGACAGTTGAATACTTTGTTGCATAAAGTATGGAGAAGTAATTACAACCAAAAAGGGGCAGAGCAGAATTGGAAAAAAGCTAAATGCAGAATCAAAAGCAGAAAGAGTTGAAGAATGTTAAATTGGCATAAATGTAAAAAGGTTAATAGTTTAAACCTTGTGATAGTTAAATGGTTTCTGTAGCAGAAAGTATGCAGTAGTTACAACCCAAACAGGGCTGGAAGCACAAAGGAAAAACAGCTAAATGCAGAATCAAAAGTTGGAAGTTAAAATGTAAAAGAGGTAGAAACAGTTGAAAGGTAAAATCAGCTGAGGGTTTGACTCAGTTAAAATGGACAGAAAGAGATGTGAAGTCTTAAACACTGTTTAAAGATAATTCACCTCATCAATTACTGATCTGTGAGTAAGAGGAACCCATGTATCTTGTATTGACAGAAAAGTAAGTCAAGAGTTTGATAAACAGCACAGACATCAGAGATCAGCTGATCACAGTCACCTGTTTGAGTCCAACTGTACTCACAGGTTGCCATAGCAACATCAAGGTCTCAGCCTCTACAGAGTCAGATTTTGCTCTGCGCACCTCTTGAACTCCTCCTAATAATTCAAAAACTGTAAGTACTATCGATAAAATCTGGTGACTGCCAGCACCAGGAGACTTTACTGAACACAGACATGTGTTATTTGTGTAGATAAAGTGAAAAATGACCACAGTATGGCAGTTTAAAAACTGGCCTGCTGTGGCTGTTGTATGAAGACAGCTAAAATGGAGATGAATGGGGCAGTTGAGGGCTCCTCTTGGTGATCAGAGGCTGTTGCCTCAAAAACTGTAAATCGTATGGCTTAGGGAGTCACACTGTGTGAAAGAGCACAAAATTATCTACAATTTGAGGTATAAATTGTGTGTGAGAAGTGAAAGGTGTGGACAGGAGAAGAGCTGAAGCACAAAAATTTGAGGAAAAGTTGAAGGGCTGAAGGTCTGAGTGGTGGCAGTGACATCACCCACTCTGGCCAGCGTAATACACACCCATTATAAACTCAGACAATCTCATGAAATGAGCATGAAATATAAACTGCTGTCATTCAAAAACTGGACAAGATATCAAAAAGTTGAATGTAAGTTGAATAGCTGAACTTGTTGGGACTTGTTTAAAGTTTAAATGAAGTCTGTAGCATTAAGTATGACGAAGTAGTTAAGTTTCCCAGAGGAGGTGGTTTTAGGGGATTTGAACTCTCCCTCAATTCATTTGAATGGGAAAATATCTTTGAGAAAAAGCTTAATATTTCAAAAACTATAGATAATATTAAAAAGTTGAATGTAAGCAGGCATGTCCTCAAGAAGCTGAACGTTTTGATACTTGAACGGTTTCTGTAGCTCAAAGTATGTAGGACTAGTTAGCTGCTGAAGAATTGAGGGATCAGAAAAAAGAGGATTTCAATTCAAAGGCAGCAGCTACAGTGAGCTCTGAGCCCAGACAGCCACACAATACAGAGATTTGCTTCTGCGCATCTCTTGAACTCCTCCTAATAATTCAAAAACCATAACTCCTATTGATAAAATCAGGTAACTACCAGCACCAGGAGACTTTACTGAACACAGACATGTGTTATTTGTGTAGATAAAGTGAAAAATGACCACAGTATGGCAGTTTAAAAACTGGCCTGCTGTGACTGTTGTATGAAGACAGCTAAAATGGAGATGAATGGAGGAGCTGAGGGCTCCTGTTGCTGATCAGAGGCTGCTACCTCAAAAACCGTAAAACCTATGGCTTAGGGAGTCACACTGTGTGAAAGAGCACAAAATTATCTACAATCTGAGGTATAAATCGTGTGTGAGAAGTGAAAGGTGTGGACAGGAGAGGAGTTGAAGCAGAAAAATTTGAGAAAATGTTGAAGGGCTGAAAGCCAGAGTGGCAACTCTAGCCAGCGCAATACACACCCATTATAAACTCAGAAATTGCTAAAAATGAGCATGAAATATAAACTGCTGTCATTCAAAAACTGTACAAGATATCAAAAAGTTGAATGTAAGTTGAATAGCTGAACTTGTTGGGACTTGTTTAAAGTTTAAATGAAGTTTCTAGCACAAAGTATGCTGAAGTAGTTAAAGTTCAAAGAGGCTGAAGTTTTGAAGGATTTGAACATTCTGTCCATTCATTTGAATGGGAAAAAATTTGCAGAAAAAGCTGAATATTTTAAAAAGTATAAATAGTATAAAAAAGTTGAATGTAAGCAGGAATGTCCTGAATGAGCTGAACATTTTGGTGGTTGAATGGTTTTAATAGCACAAAGTATGTGGGAGTAGTTAGATGCCGAAAAACGTACGGAAGAATAAGTTTAATAAAGATTAGAAGAACAATAGTGTGAATGCTCTCAGCATTGACAGTGACAGTTGTTTCAGTCAGAGTGTGAAGGTCAAAGGTTAGAATTTAAAGTCATTTAAAGGACAAATGACTTTTGAGTTAAATAAATAAATCTGTTAAAACACAGTCAGATATTTCATCATGTGAAGTTGTTACAGCTGAAGCTAAAGTTAAATTATTTTACTTTCTGTTATTTACTGTTGTTTAATAAAAAATGTATCTGTTTTCTGTTTAAAGGTTTTCACATGAAGAACTGATGAACTAATGAATCTAATGAACTAATGAATCTAATGAACTAATGAATCTAATGGATGAAGTCAACCATCAGCTGAGCTGCTGAACTGAGCTGAAGCCAAAATAAAAGGTCAAAGGTCAGTGTGGAGTCCAGGTGAGAATCTTCAGGTAGGAGCTTCACTCTGACCTGATGACTGATTTTTATATTGATCAGGTTTGAACCTGATGTGTCTGTTCCCATGGTAACCAGGCTGAGGTCAAAGGTCAGGTTACTGTTAGCTCGTTAGCTCGTTAGCCTCAGCACAGTCAGTTAATGTCTCAGTGAGTGATTCAGGGACATGATGACGTTCAGCTTCTTCATTTCAACAGTTTCAACAGGTCTGGCTCATCGGAGATCCAGACTCCAGATTCCAGATTCCAGACTTTGTTCAGGTCTGATTTCATTTGTTCATGTTCAGGTGAACTGTGTTCAGTCTGATTCAGTGCAGTTCATCGTTCAGACACTAGAGGCCCCCTCCCCCTGTGGTTATGTAACTCTCCTCCTGCAGATGAACTTATGTAACACACACATGTCCAGGACCTGTCTGAGCCTCAGCATCCTGGAAAGTCCTGGAATATCTGAACCTGTTTTAATTCAGATTTCTTCTTTTGATTTAATGTGGTCCTCACACCTGTAGTTCTAACATCTGGAAGTGTTCCAGTTTGTAGTTCTAACATCTGGAAGTGTTCCAGTTTGTAGTTCTAACATCTGGAAATGTTCCAGTTTGTAGTCCTAACATCTGGAAATGTTCCAGTTTGTAGTTCTAACATCTGGAAATGTTCCAGTTTGTAGTTCTAACATCTGGAAAGGTTCCAATTTGTAGTTCTAACATCTGGAAAGGTTCCAGTTTGTAGTCCTAACGGCTCCATGAATCACTCAGAGGATTTTTTTCTGTTTAATTTCTTTGTTTTTTAATCATCTGTCAAACACAAGGAAACTTTCAGGCAGAAGAAATCAACCAATCACAAACAGGTAACAGCATGACATCATACAGCGGGACCACCTGATTGGCCGGTCACTCTTTAAAGACGATTGGTGGGGAGCAGTACAGGTGTGGGAGGGGCGTTTCCACGTGAGGTGAGGAGACGGTGTGAGCGTGTCATGTGGCCTGGTTGTCACGGTAACGGTCATCATGCTCAGCCTCCATTATGACGAAAGTAAACAAAAACAAACGTAAACAAATCAACAGAAAAAAACATGCGACTCTAACTCCTTAACTAACTCATTAACTAAACTCACTACCTCGTTAGGTCGTCCTCTAATTGATGATGTAATTAACTAACAAGCCAATCAGCTGCACTGACAGAGATAAACAGGTGAAAGAGGGAAAACAACAAAATATGACGTCAAACACAAACAATGTCACCACTAAAGTTAGATTCTGATTGGCTGAAACAAGGTGACCGAGGTTTAGACCAGATTCTGAAGTGGTTTGGGATCTGGTTTCTTCAGTGTTTATGATATGGTTCCTGGTTGCGGTCTCTGAACTGATAAAACCAGAATCCTGTGAACCTGTAAACTCTTTCTGAACAGCCAATCAGAGCCAGCCCAACCTAATGTTACAGCCAATCACAGCGAGTCGTACCTGACGTTTGTTTGATCTAAACTTAACGTAAAAAACAAAGTGACCATAAATAAATAAATAAATAAACAAGTGATAAATAAAGCTGTGGATAAATAAAGTGATCAGTAAACACATCAGCTGTGCGATCAATAGTTTGGTTTCTGATTCATGCAGATTGATTGATGATCGATCGTCTGTCGTTCTTCAGTCCGTCTTCAGTGGCAGTGACATCAGAGTGTGTGTGCGTGCTGATTGGTCGGTTTCAGGGTCGGGGGGAGGAGTTAAAGCTGCACTGACGGATCACGTGACAGAAAATTACAAAATACAAAACATTACTCAGCTACAGGGGAAGATTCAGTGTCAGTGAACGCATCATGAAGCTGGAGTAAGAACACAGGGAGACGGAGTGGACGGATTCATCAAACACCTGGATTAGTGCAGCATTAACCTGTGTGTGTGTGTGTGTGTGTGTGTGTGTGTGTAGATTTGTGTGTGTTTATTTGTCGTTGATCCGGAGCTTGAAGGAAACCCGTCCAGCGAACTTGTCCCGCTCGCTGCCGGCGCTCAGAGTGTTGGAGTTGATTTTACACTCGATGTTGATGTCGGTGTTCAGAGAGGCGTTCAGGAACTTCACGGCCACCAGCGGCTGAGTGTAGTTCACCTGAGACATTAAACACATCACATCAGTTGAGACGCTGACGTGGATCCACTGGATCTGATTCAGAGAATAAAACATCTCACTGCTGCAGTTTCATGGTCTGAGCTGCTGCTAAAGCTCAGGTTGTTTTTAGGAGACGGTGCCTTCAGGGTTCAGGAGGTTAAATCTACTGAACTGTGTGTGTGTGTGTGTGTGTGTGTGTGTGTGTTTGTGTGTGTGTGTGTGTGTGTGTTACCTGAGCTTTCTTGCCGTAGTATGGGTAGTACATGAGGTTGAAGGTCCCGTTGGGAGGATAATACTCCAACTGTCCGATCTTATCACTGTCCTCCCTCTGCACACACACACACACACACACACTGATCAATACCTTGTTTCTGATCATTCATCAATAACCTGCAGTGATGATGTAAATCCCTCCCCACAGATGGGACAGTGAAGGCAGCGCTCTGAACTGATTCATGTGATCACAGCCACACCTGCGCTCAGGTGTTTCCGTGGTAACCAGGTGTGCAGCTGTGTTTCTAACGTCTGGTTCTACGTTCTACTGCAGGTTCTACTGCAGGTTCTACTGCAGGTTCTACTGCAGCTCTGAGGTTCTACTGTTCTTACCCACTCATCCTTCCCACTCTGTAGCTCTGAGGATGAAGAGAAAGACACATGAGATGGAGACAGACAGACAGACAGACAGGAGGTTACAGACAGACAGGTGGTTGCAGACAGACAGGTGGTTTCAGACAGACAGGTGGTTGCAGACAGACAGGTGGTTTCAGACAGACAGGTTCAGACCTTGGCTCCACAGGTGACATAAGGAGACTGACCGTCCTTCCCCGGCAACATCCCGATCACCTGGAGAGACAGACAGGTAGAGAGACAGGTCAGTGTGTTTCAGGTTTGACTGTAGAGGTCAGAGGTCAGAGGTCAACGTACCCGGTTCAGTTTGATGAGGATGCAGGGCTGACCTCTGTCGTAACCATAGAAACGATCTGAGATCCCAGAACAGTTCGCCAACACGGTCGATTAAACTGACAGGAACGCTTCGGATTGTTCCTCACCTGTCCACAGACAGACAGACAGGTGGAGAGAGACAGACAGGTGAGCAGACAGACAGGTAGAGTGAGAGACAGACAGGCTGAGGTAGAGACAGACAGGTTTACCACTGTCCTCTTGAATGAAGTACTGATCTGGAGGACAGTTATCGTTGGTCTGAACCTGGTAGCTGTCGTTGTACGCTGCAGACAGACAGGTGGACAGACAGACAGTGTCAGACATGTCTGATATTGATCATGACTTTGATTAATTATTGATTGAAGTGTAAGGAGTCGTACGGGAGAGGAAGGTGTTGAGGTTGTGGACGAAGTCGTCCCAGCTCTCAGTCTCCGACACAGAGTAGGTGATCTCCAGCTGATCGCCCTTCGGACGGATCATCATCCCTGAAACAGGAAAACACCTCGTTAACAATCACAGTCTGACCCTCGTTAACCAATCAGAGTCTGAACCTCGTTAACCAATCAGAGTCTGAACCTCGTTAACCAATCAGAGTCCACCCGGTCCTGCCAGGCTTAGGTGGGGTTGGGGTGTTGGATGTGTTTGATGTGCTCACCTGGAGTGGCCAGAGCGGTCCTGCCAGGTGGGTTTGTAGTCGTCGAGCGTCAGCAGCATGATGTACATGGTGAGAGCAAACATCCCCGCCAGACACAGGTAGAAGACCAGGTAGAAGAGCAGGATCAGACCTGGGGGGGGGGTATTGTATTATACAGCACAGAACATTACATCCTCTCCTC
>NW_026118169.1:0-45000 GCF_001640805.2 Lates calcarifer
GATGATGATGATGAGGAGGGAGGAGGATGAGGAGGATGATGGATGAGGAGGGAGGAGGATGATGATGAGATGGAGGAGGAGGAGGAGGATGAGGAGGATGATGAGGAGGAGGATGAGGAGGAGGAGGAGGAGGAGGAGGATGGATGAGGAGGAGGATGAGGAGGAGGATGATGATGAGGAGGGAGGAGGAGGAGGAGGAGGATGAGGAGGATGATGAGGAGGAGGAGGAGGATGAGGAGGATGAGGAGGATGAGGAGGAGGAGGATGGATGATGAGGAGGATGAGGATGAGGATGATGATGAGGAGGAGGAGGAGGAGAGGATGAGGAGGATGATGAGGATGAGGATGAGGATGATGATGAGGAGGAGGATGAGGATGAGGATGAGGATGATGATGAGGAGGAGGAGGATGATGGATGATGATGATGAGAGGAGGAGGATGAGGATGAGGATGAGGAGGAGGAGGAGGATGATGAGGATGAGGATGAGGATGATGATGAGGAGGAGGAGGAGGAGGATGAAGGTGTATTTGTTGTGTCTGTATGTTTCCAACACAGAACAGCTCAGAGGTTTTTTAGCTTCTGTTAGCTAGCTCACAGTTAGCCTCTCTGACTTAGCATCTGTTGTTTAAACACATATAGATGTTGGTTCAACTTTAATATGACAGATGGATTGATGACAGATCAGATGGATTGATGACAGATCAGATGGACTGATGACAGTGTGGCTGTAGAGGGGTGAGGTGATCAATGATCGGAGCAGGAGAGAAACTCAGATCAGTTCATATTAAACCTGCTGTTTATTTAACTACAGACGAACCTGTTGATTCTCATGGAAGGTTTCAAACTCTACTCAGTGTTCAGGTGAAGCAGCAGGTAAACCACTTTAACCAGAGTTTAAAGATGGACCAGGATCCAGAGTCTGATCAGCTGATCAATAACAGAAACAGTGATGTGTTTGTTCAGTGGAAACAGAAGCTCAGAGTTTACTGAACTGATCTGTAGCTGCAGCTCAGTCACTCAGAGGTCAGCAGGTCCAGGTCCAGGTCCAGGTCCAGGTCCAGGTCCACAGCTGAACAAACTGATCTTGGATCAGACTCAGTGACAGAGAAACAGGATGTGATGTTTAGACCTGGTTTTAATGAGACTCCGTTTTGTCTGAACCGACTCCTTCAGACCTGAACCCTGACGGGACCTTCACATACAAACAGTCAAAGGACAAAGGTCAGAGGTCAGAGAAGAAAAACTGATCTGTGGTTTAAACTGTTCAAACTCTGTTTTAACGTTTCAGATTAATTTCTTTATTGATTAGTGATCAGTTAATAATTAGTCCAATCGATCCCCCAGAACCAGATCCAGTTTCCCGTCACTGACCATGAAGAAACCCGTGTTTAATGAGCGGAGTATTGATCAGGTTGATCGGTGAGTATTGATGGTATTGGCTGTGGTTCAGTCTGTGTCGTCTCCTGTTGGGTTAAATGTCCTCAGACCTGCACCAGGTCTCTGTGGGTGCTGCGGGAGGGGGTGACATCTGGTTTTTAGCAGAAGAAGAAGAAGCGGCGGTGGTGGGTGGAGTCTTGGTTGACCCCGCCTCCAGGTGGTGCTTTGAGGTTCAGACTCGTCAGAGACGTCTTCAGGTGAACTTCTTCTTAGTGGCTGTGAAACGCTCCATGTACTGAGGAGGGAACAGAACAGAGACTGTCAGAGACCAGCAGAGACCAGCAGAGACCAGAGGAGTTACTATTACTTAAAAGCAACACCTGAGCTGAGTGTTGTAGAATCTCCCACAGACCCTCAACGCAGCAGGACTCTCACCTTGTCGTATCCATCCAGGTCTCGCAGCCTCTTGACCTCGAACAGGTTTCCCTCCACAGAGAACAGAGACACCTGGGAGTCAGTCAGGATGGACAGAGGGATGGAGGACAGCTCCAGACAGTTCTCCTCCAGACGGAGGACCTTCAGACGGGGACACCGAGAGACCTCCACCGCCAGGACCGAGATCTGGAGGACAGAGACCTGGTTCTGGTCTGGTGTTGTGGTAACTTGTTAAATGAGATAAGAGTCTGTGAGACCTGGTTCTGACATACCTGGTTCTGGTTGAGGTTGATCTCGATGGCCTGCAGCTCAGACACCTCCGCAGGGACATTCTGGATCTTGTTTCGGGACAGGTCCAGCAGGTCCAGCTGCCTCAGGGTCGCCAGTCCAGGGGGGAACTCTGAGATCTGGTTCCCGGCCAGGCTGAGGGTCCGCAGGGATTTGAGCTGACCGAGGGCCGGGGGCAGCTGCTGGATCCGGTTCAGGTTCAGACTCAGAGTCTCCAGCTTCTTCAGCTTCCCGATGTCAGGAGGAAGAGAGGCTGGGGGAGGGGGGGGGGTAGTTTTAATTTAACATGTGATTTTCAGGTCTTGTGTCACATGACCACCTCTCAGGTTCGATCAGTGATTACAGGTGTAAACGTGTGTGTGTGATCAGTCGAACACCTGAGGACCGTCAGCAGGTGAGCGTCACTCACTGAGCCTGTTGGAGTTGAGCGTCAAACTCTTGAGCTGCAGGAAGTTTCCGATGGCGGCGGGAAGAAGCTCGATCTTGTTCCCTGACAGATCCACGGTCCTCAGGTTGGAGGTGAGTCTCTGCAGCTCCTCAGGAAACTGAAGCACGCACACACACACACACACACACACACACACACACACACAGTTTGTTTCCAGGAATCAGCTCCAGACTCATGTTAAACTCGGAGCTTCAAGTCTGCGTCTGTCTCACCTGTACCTTAGGTGTATGTGACGTCATAGCTAACCTCCTCAGTATTTACCTGTAAACACCGTGATTTGAAACCGGTTCAGTCCGGCTCAGAACTGGTCTCAGTTTAAAAACCTCAACAACCTGGTGTGTCAGGTGTGTCTCACCTCCTGCAGTCCTTTCCCTGTCAGCTGAAACACCCCGGTCTTCTGGGAGGTCTCCAGGTGAGACTTGAGCGCGCTGTTCCCCATGAGGACCCGCGGCCAGGTGAGCCTCCACCTGTCTACCTGTCTTGGTCAGAACCTGAGAGTATCTGCTGGTGACACCGTCCACCTACAGCGGGAAAACTCCACCTGTGACACTGATGTCACAATTCATATCCAGACCGGATGTAGTCGGTATCAGTCCGAGTCCCGGGATCAGCTGACGGATTACCGGAGCTCCTCTCGTCCTTCGGCCAGGCTGCTAACGGCTAGCTGTGTTAGCTCCTCTGATACCGACCTGTTCTCTACACAAACAAGCTGACAGCAGCTCACGGTGCCGGTACCGTTAATGTTTACCGGAGCGGGTTCAGTCCAATGTGAAGCTACATTAGCATTGCCGTTAGCCTGCTAGCTGCTACAAACACAGTGACACACAGGAAACAGAGCGGTTTACTCACCGCAGCGAAAACACAGCGTCGCTTTACGTCCAAATAAAATCCCGTCACGTAGAGAGAGGGGACCGTCAGGTGAGGGTGTAGTTTGTCAGGTGAAGGTGTAGTTTGTCAGGTGTGAGTGTAGTTTGTCCGATTAGCGGAGACGCCCTGACTCACTGAGGACTGAGCGGCTCTGCTCTGTCAGCCAATGGGAACACCGGATAGAGATACGTCACTTCTTTTATGCATGCGCATTACTGATCTGTTAATGTAAACAGTTCTGTTCATATATATATATATATATATAACCCCTCCATATTAACCCTGACACTGGGCTCTGACTCTTTCATCATTATTGTATTTCACTGTGCCTGTGTATCAGTCTCTGCTGTGATGAACAACTTTCACTTGTAGTTTAGTGTTTTCACATTAATGTGTTGTTACTTTTAAATACCTGTTTCCTCCACCACTGACAATGACTGAAAGCTCCAGAAAAGCCACTAAATGGACCCTGAGTTTTGTTAGCTGCTAATCTCAGAACAGCTGTTGTTGTTGTTGTTGTTGTTGTTGTTGTCGTCGTCCTGACATGCAGTTTCAGAGTCAGTAATACTGTTGTGATTATCTCTGCTGGTTCAGATCTTTATTACAGTTCATCATTATTTTCTTCTACTCATTCTGCTGTAACCACAGGAAATCATCCACCCTACCAAAATAAAAGTCCAGCCTTAATGTTCCAGTCTGATAAATGAGAGGATAGTTTATTGTTCAGAGGATGTCTCACTCCTTCTCTGATCCCGGTCCTATCAAAGCAGGAACAGCAGGAATCCGGAGAAGATGCTGAAGTTCCTGGAGTCGTCGTAGAGCCGGTAGCTGGCCGGCAGACTGAGGTGGACCCGGTCGCCCTCCTCCAGCTGCAGGACCACGCTGTTAGATGTGGAGGCGTAGCCACCATGGTCGTTCAGATCCAGGTTGAAGATGACGGGCTGTTCGTTCCTATACAGATAGAGACCCATGTAGCCCTTCATGTAATCTGCAGCTGTGAAGCTGAAGAAGTAAGCACCTCTGACAGGAGCCGTGAACACACCTGAGGAACAGACGAGCCAGAGCTGTGAAGGTTGTAATGTCTGAGGGTCAAATCTCTGCAGCTCCACCTTCAACAGACTCAGACTAAGAAAACCCTGTACCTGCTGATTACCAGCTGTTTACCTGCTGCTTACCTGCCGTCTGGTCGTAGGCTCGGCCGATGTTGCTGATGGTTTTAGAGAAGATCAGAGTGGTCTCCTCATCAAACGGTCCCACTGATCCTGAGTCAGTCAGACCGGCTGAAAACGCCACCTTCAGCTCATCTGAAACAAACAGGTTCAACTTTTAGAGAATCTTCATCATCATCATCGTCAGATTCCACTCTCAGGTAAATCTGATTCTGTTTGATCAGCTGTCAGCAGGTTCCTACACATCAACGTCAAACCAGTGATAATCATCCTGAGGTTAAAATAAACGACAACATCTCCTCCTCAGATCAAACTCACTGTTTGTCACCACAAACACAGAAAAATATAACCTCCACACATGGTGATAAACAGTCAGAAGCTTTAAACAAAACTTTACATGAACTTTTCCTGTTTGTTCAACTCACTGAAGAAACTTGTCCAAACCTTTGACTGAGCAGAAACAGGGTTAAACTTTCTGAATGAGTGAGGTCCAGACCTGAGTTGGTGTCTGTGATCTGCTGCAGACGGTCGTCGGTCACATTCAGTCTGAAGCTCAACTCTGAGAATCAGAATCAGAAACAGGTTCAGTTCAATCTCTTTAAACCACATGAGTTTAAACCTCAGTCAGATTCACCTGTGGTTTCTGTCCTCAGATCCTCCAGCTGCTTCTCACTGACTCTCAGTCTGACCTCCAGATCTACACAGGAAACAGAAAGTCAACATCAGGCTGCGAGGCTTTTCTGAAACATCTCAGCAACTCTTATTGTGATGAAATGTTTGTCAGGTTGAACTGTATGACCTGACGATTACTCCTGCGCCACCTTCAGGTCAAAGTCACTTTATTCCAACAGAATCAGTGGATTCACTCCCATGAGGGTTAGCATGCTACTGTTAGCATTAGCTGTCTCTGTCTATTGTCAATTCAACAGTTTAAAGGAACAATTCATGTCTTCAGATGAATCTCTGTCTCATGTCTGTGATCAGAACAGAGGTTAGCTTAGCGTCAACTCTGGGAGCAGGGGGAAACGGCTGACCTGTTACAGTCATTTCAAAGTTAAAACATTGAGGTGGTTCAGTTTACACATTGTCCTTCATGTCAGTCAGCTTTAGAGAGATTTTAGATACAGCTAGGCTAACAGTTTCCCCTGTTTGCAGTCTTTATGCTAAGCTAGCTCTGTGTGGCGTTTTCTTGTGTTTCTCACTGAACCTGTTGTGAATCATTGAGCTCTGACTGTTTCCCTCTTTGTAAAATACATTTCTAAAACTGGTTTTCAAAGTATTTAAAGCCTGCAGTGTTTACCTGCTGACAGCTAACAGCCTTCTCTTTAAACAACTAAACAGCCGCTGAGCACAAATGAGACAGAGAGCTGAATGTCTGACTCTCAGAGAGACGAGTCGAGTGTTGAACTGTTCCTTTAAATCAGCAGGTGTCAGTTCTGACCTTCACAGGTAACAACAGTCCGACCTCTGTGAGCAGGTTAAAACATCACATTACCTGAATGTTGAGTCTGCAGCTCCATCATCAGACTGTCAGAGTTGCTCTGTTGTTTCTCTAAAACTGGAAATGAGAAAAGGTCAAAACACAAAGTTTCACCTTAGGTAATGATCACACCTGTGCTCAGGTAAAGTCCAGCTGCTCCGACTGAGGAGCCTCTGCTCTGAGAGATACAACAACAACCAGCTGCTGCAGATTCTTCATCGAGAAGAATCAGAATAAAACAGACCCAAACACCTTCGAGCTGAGCTGAGTCTGATTTTACCTTCAGTCTTCACCTTCAGCTCGTTCAGCACAGCCTCGTCAGCCGTCAGTCGGATCTGCAGCACTGACAGGAGATAACTCTGATGTAGGTGATTTCATTCATGTCACCACAGAGATATTAAAGTACAGGTGTGTTGTTACCTGCAGTGTCTCTGAACTCACCTGTGCTTTGTGTCCTCAGCTCGTCCACCTGTTCCTCAGTGACGTTCAGTCTGAGACTCACAGCTGACAGTTCAGCGTCATGCACTGAAACCAGTAGTTTTATATCAAGACAATAAAATCTGCAGAACATCCTCACACAGTTTCTCTGTAGAACCCACAACACTTTTATTTAAGGTGTTCCTCAGGGAACCTCCTGGGATCCTCTGTGGTTTTAATTACAGTTACATTTATTACTTTAATGAGTTCTTTATGTTTGTTTTTGACTACATTTATTCTCATTTGGTGTTTTATTTATTAGTTTAATAGGTTTTTGTTAAGTAGGGCGGCTCTGTGAGCAACTAAAAAAATACACACACAAAAATACTGAAAATGAAAATGAAAATAATAATATATTAAATAATAATAAAGTTACAATAATAAATAAATGATCTGATGAGAGTTCCTCTTGATAATGTTTCTGTGGACTAATATCAAATATCCAATGTTTATCTCTTGCTTTAATAACACACACATTTCTATTAAACAACAAACAGTATCATTCTTTCATTCTTTTGTGACCAAAGACAAATAATAATAATGTTAAGAAGTGAGTGAGTGACTCTACCTGTGTTTTCTGTCCTCAGATCCTCTAGATGTTTCTCATTGACTCTCAGTCTGACCCCCAGACCTGAATAAATGATTCAAATTATCTCCTTAAATAAAACAGTTATAATTATTACAGCCGATGTTATCTGCAGTGTGAGTCTCCACTTGTTCCAGATATGTCTCAGTGGATGTCAGTCTGAGATTCAGAGCTGATACAACAACAGTCAGACTGATTTATTTAATAAATAACACATCATGCAGAACAATAACAGAGTAAATCTAACTCTACCTGTAGTGTTGTTGCTGATGTCTGATAGTTTGGACTCCATCACAGAAAACTGAACAGACTGAACTGAAAACATAAAACCAGAATCATTTTAATCACAACTTTAACATGGAAGAAAAACATCTGATCATTGATATGATGAAGTGGTAAAACATGTGCTGAGGGACATTTAAATATCAGGTGGTTCCTACAAGAACTATCAGGGTTCCTTAATGTTTATAAAGGCGTTCCTCAGGGAACCGTACTGGAGCCTGAAACAGTCTCTAAATTTTTTCTCCTTTGAGTTAAATGGTCTCAAACTTTCTGTCACTTTACATAAATGTCTGTGTCTGATTTAAACTTCCATAGTGTAAAAAGAAGAAGAAATAAGTGAGTGTCTAAAACGTACCTGTGTTTTCTGTCCTCAGATCCTCCAGATGTTTTTCACTGACTCTCAGTCTGACCTCCAGACCTGAACAAGGAAATGATTGATGATTCATCTTTAATCTAATGATTTAATTAATTGATTGATTAATTTAATTGACTGATGATCACTGAGGACTTGATGATGTTACCTGCAATGTGAGTCTCCAGCTGTTCCAGATGTGTCTCAGTGGATCTCAGTCTGACTTCCAGAGCTGCAGAAATCTGGTCTGTTTATCTCTTACATTCATACGTTAAATGATGATAATAATAAAGTAAATGTAGGTGTACCTGTAGTGTTGTTGCTGATGTCTGTCAGTCTGGACTCCATCACAGAAAAATGAACAGACTGAACTGAAACAATATAATAATTTCAATCACACCTGTCAGAAGGTAACTGCAGTGAATCAACACTGTCTTTTTTTTTTTTTTACCTGTGTTTTCTGTCCTCAGATCCTCCAGATGTTTCTCACTGACTCTCAGTCTGACCTGAACCTCTGGAGAAAAAACAGTCAGTATAAAAATAAATCACTTTTCTTTACTCCACGCTGCCACCTGGAGGAGCTGTAAGGACATAATATATACTTTAAGTACAGAGAGTGGACCGTGACATTTGTGGGCCAGTTACTGAAATCTGATTCAACACAGTGAAAAAGAAGATGACAATATTCAACTGTTTCTTAAAACAGATTATTGTTCCTGTTCAATAGTTTTTAATCCTACAGTTCTTCTATTATTACATACATTTTGAACAGATGTCAGAGTGTTACCTGTGTTCTCTGTCCTCAGATCCTTCAGATGTCTCTCACTGACTCTGAGTCGGCTAAACAGCTCTGATGAGAAACCAATCAGATACATCAGGAGTTCTTACCTGTGTTAATGACACATTAATGAAGAGTAAATCTAACTCTACCTGTCGTGTTGTTGCTGATGTCTGACAGTCTGGACTCCGTCACAGAAAACTGAACAGACTGAACTGAAAACACAAATTCAATCAGCCACAAAATAAAACATGATCATCACAGTCGGAGAAAAACATACACACTTTAACATTACACTGTATTATTGTTATTTAATTTTTGGGTAAATCACAGTGAGTTTTATTAAACTCATCATTAACTTGACACTGTGTTTTATGCAGATGTTGAATCAGCTGAGAGGATCAGCAGGTTCTCTAGAGAACCCTCATGTATTTGAGGTTCCTATGATGATGATTTAAATGTTTCCATCAGTCTTCAGTCAGTGTTGAACCTTTGTTGAACCAGTGTTACCTTTGTTCTCTGTCTTCAAATCTTCCAGATATTTCTCACTGACTCTCAGTCGGCTCAACAGCTCTACAGAGAAACAGTGGAGATAAGGGTCAACAGGTTTATGGAAGAGTTTAATCTGATTATCTTCAGTGCTGGGGTTGAAGGCGACTGGACTTCAGCACTTAAGACTATAATGACAGAGACATAATGTTTAGTCTAATTATTGTCTAATTAACTATCAGCTGTCAGCTTGTGGACTGACTGATGTATAAACAGATGACTGTACCAGAGTTCAGTTTGTCCATCAGACTCTCTGTCGAGTTCAGTTTTCTCTGCAGGTTCATCAGTTTGGATGTTTGATCTGTAAACAGAGCAGGTTGGACAGTTTCTGTGTTCCTGTATTTCGGTTTATAATTAAACAGTCAGTCAGTTACCTGTTCTGTCAGTCTGCAGCTGCTGTATCTGATTCTCTGCAGAGTTCAGTCTGACCTGCAGCTGCTCCACTGAATCAGCCTCAACTGAAAACAGAAACATGCAGGGTTTCCTACCTGCTCCTCCTGCTGTGAATCATGAAGAGAAACAAATGGCTCTCCTGTGTTTACCTGCAGCCTGTGTCTCAGTCTCTGTCAGTCTGGACTTCACAGCAGAGACTTCAGCCGAATGAGCTGCAGAGATAAAGACAGAAAAATAAAGATCAGTTCACTGATCTGTGAACTGCACAGGTGAATATTATCCAGTTATTTCACCAGGTGACCCACTGCATCATCAATATCAATTAAAACATCCATGAGTCAGCTGACATTCATCTGGTCTGAGTGATAAATAATTGCATCATCTGCAAACAGGTGAACTCTGAACTCCGTCAGCTGTGAATGCCCAGGTAAACCTCTGTGGGCCAAGTAAACGTCTATCTAAACCTCCTCACCTGTTTGATCGCCCCTCAGCTCCTGCAGCTCTCTCTCTCCTCTCATCACTCTGCTCTCCAGCAGCAGCAGTCTGTCTGTCTGATCTGGAACCAGAATCAAAACCAGAACCAGAGAAACAAACGTTTTCACATGAGAACTGGATGTTAAAGAGACATAGAGGTTATTGTCAGAGTTGGCTGAACACGATGAGAAGACCTGTCAGAACCAAACTGGGGCTTGTGTTTAATTCTTATACCATGCAGGTATCGTACCTGTGTTGTTTGTCTCCAGGTGCAGCAGTCGACTCTTCACAGTCAACAGATTTTCTTCCAGAGCGGACGAGCTGCTGAGCGCTGAGAGAAGATTGTTTTGTTAATAAACCTGTCCAGAAAAACACTTTAACATCCTAAGCATAAAAACCATGAGAAACCAGGTTCCAGGTTTGCTGACAGGTGTGTGTTTGTGTTCACCTGTGGTTTGTGTCTGCAGTTGGTCCAGTCGATGCTCACCAACGCTCAGTCTGTGGTTCAGAGCTGAGACCTCCTCTGACTGACCTGGAACCAGGTTTCACAAAGAATCAAGACCATAAAGATTTACAAACTGACACTGAGCTAAAACTTTACATCTCTACAGAAAAGACTGCACTGAGCCTGAACCTGTTTCATTGTTTTTGTTTGTCAGCAGCTGATTCACTGAGTCTGATGTCAGACTCTGACGACCAAATCCTCGTTAGTAGATCCAGACTAACCCGGGCCCTGATCCTGCAGTGAGCCTGGAGAGACCGACCCGACATCACACTCACTGCTCACACACTGTGGAGCTCAGTGGATTTCAAAATAAGAGTGTGAGGTAACAGATCAGTCCCCAGATGGGGTTCAGATAATCTGGATTCATAACAGAAGTCTGGATTAGTTTAATCACACCTGAGGAAGCTGGTCCAGGTGTTCGGCCTGCAGGTAGTCCAGGTATGTCTCACCTGTGTGTTTGGCCTGCAGGTGGTCCAGGTGTTTCTCTGCGTCCTCCAGTCGACTCTCAACAGAAAGCAGTCGACGAGTTTGATCTGAGCAGAAACACATTGTCACACACACACACACACACACACACACACACACACACACACACGCACACACACACACACACATCAGCAATATTCATCTGATAATACAACAGAACAAATACTTTTACTTTGATACTTGAAGTACTTTTACCTTCAGTACAGTAACTATGGTAGTATTTTTTGGACTGTAACTTGCAGTAGTATTACAGTACCAGTATTACTGGTACTTGTACCAGGAGAGTCACAGTTACAGTCACTGAATGAATGAATGAATTAATGAATGAGTGAATTAATCCTGTGTTTTATAAAAAACATTCTTGCTTCAGTTCATAGTCGTTGATGTTTTTATTGGTTTTTACATTTCATTAAACTTTTATCTTGATTTCCATTATTTCTGAACACACGAACAGATGTGTATGTGATGAGTGAGTGAACTGCTGGGTAAATGAAGGAGTAAGCAGATGAATGAATGGATTATTCACCCTCTCTCTGAGACGAGTTCAGTTTCTCCTCCAGTGAGTTCAGTTGACTCTGCAGTGCTGCAACAACATGACAACATGACCCTCATTCATCTACTCATCCCCTCACATGTTCATGCAGATTGATTGATTGATTGATTAAATTATTGAATAACTGATTAGCAGCTGCAGCCCGGTTTAGTTTTGAGGTTAGGTTACAGCCACAGGAGGCGCTGCAGTCACTCCAGTCTGGGTCGTTTCTGTATGACATAGTTAATGATTATAGGACCTGAGGCCCGATCGATCAGATTGATCAGGTTGATCACCTTCAGAGTTTGCGTTGAGCTCCTCCACACGGATGATCAGCTGACTCTCAGACGCAGACGAGCTGTTTGAAGCTGAAGCTGAAAAAGTTTCAATCACATTTCAACATCGTCCTGTTTTTAAATGATCAATAAAGTTTCTGAGTCAAACTAACATTGGTCTCATCGGTCAGACCTCAGACCTGATCAGACCTGGTCCAGGTCTCTGAGGACTGCTTCCTGTCTGATCTTACGTCCCATGATGCCTTGCTGCAGCAGCAGAACCACAGACACGTAGAAACAACAGATCAGCTGTTTTCAGTTTGTGTAGATTTTCTCTCTTTAACAAGAGGTCAAAGGTCATGACAGGAAACTTGTGTCTGAAGATAATTGACTCTGCCTGTATTTCCCTCTCATGTTGTTTGTTTGTTTGTTTGTTTGTTGTTAGTTGTGACTTCCTGTCAGTAACTGATGGTTAAATGTTCCTGTCACAGGAAACTGTCTCTGCTCCTCAGGTCTTATAAATAAAGTTGGTTTGAAAACTTATTCTCTCTCAGTAACTTCAGGATTAACTTAGTGACGTCAGGTGTAACTTCCTGATTAGGCTGAAATACTGTTAACATGAAGTTCATACTGAACATAACAGCATTACATTCATACATATACAGCCTGAGTGTTCCAGGCAGAACATCATTAACAGGAACAGCTCAGAATGAAGAATCCAGAGAACATGTGACCAGTCTCTCTGTCTTTGTTGGTTTGACATTGTGTCGTTAGAGTCTCTTTAAATTCCTCTAAACCCACTGAATTAACGTGCGCTCTTCATCTGAGAGATACGGTGCACGCCCCTTTAATCAACACGCACTAACTCTGATTAAGTTAACACCGACTCAACTGACCCACATCTGAACCACCGTCGTACCGTTTAACACAGATCGAGGCAGTCAGGGTTTGTCAACCCCGACTTTACCTGAGAACCTGAGTTCAACCACAGGAGGTTAAACTCTCTTTGTAGTATAGGCCTCTGGTCAGTCTGAGAGAATCTGGATCAGGACTTTATCAGGTCTGGGTCCTGGATTTAAAGTGTTGGTGAATCTGACCTGAGATCTGCCTCCTCAGCTCCTCCATCAGACTCTCAGTGTTACACAGCCTGGCTGCCAGAACTGAAACCAGCAGAGGAAACACAATCACATCATCATCAACATCAACACAGCAACATCAACATCAACACGTCAACAACATCAACACAACAACAACATCAACACCACACTGCCTCTGCTCTCTCAGTAACAACACGTCTGCCTCCAAACTAAATCTGATGATGATGAAGGAGATGAAGGTGATGACCTGCGTTCTTCCTCCTCAGCTGTTCCACTGTGCTCTCGCTCGCCCTCAGTCTCGTCTGCAGGAACGGCAGCTCCGCCGCCAGAGCTGTGGAGACACCGACACAAGGTTACCATGGCAACCACAAACACACCTGTGGTGATACACCTGACAACCTGTGACTGCTGTGAGGATTCACAGGTGTGTGTTTCTATCACAGGACGACCGCTGGTTCACCTGAGGACCATCCTGAATCATCACACATCCAACCTGAGTCAGACTGTGACTACAGGTGTGAACACCTGTGCACAGGTGTCAGTCTGCAGCTGTTGTGTAGTTTGAGTGTGATGTGTGAGTTCACCTGTGTTCCTCCTCCTCAGAGTCTCCACTGAGCTGTTGCTGGCGTTCAGTCCAGACCGCAGCGTCGACAGTTCAGCTGAAAACTCTACAGCTCGGGCTGAGACACAAACACGATACATTAAACACCTGCTGATGTTAAACACCTGCTGACGTTGGGCTCAGAGCAGCTGTTTGATTCTTTACTCTGAGGTTTTCTAAGGTTTGGACACAAACAGCTGAAGAAGACGACAGAATCAGGAGCTGATGACGTCTCAGTCCTCAAACCAGTTCCACCTGATCCAGGTCTGAGGACTGAGACTTTAAGGATGGAGCTGTGAGGGACCAGGGTGGAGGACGTGACTTCACCTTCTCATACAAACAAGCCTAAAATATGACCCACCTTTGCTCTGCTCCTCCAGCTCCTCCACCTTCCTCCTCAGGTCTGAGTTCAGCTCCGTCAGCAGCTTCCTGTCCGCCTCCATCCTCTCCTCATCACCCCTCACCGTCTCTGTCAGTCCGTCCAGGCTCCGTCTCTGCCGCTCAGCCTCCACCTCTCCGTCCCTCAGCCGGCTCTCCATGCTCCGCAGGGCCTGACGCCGCTCCACCTCCTCCGCCTTCAGGCTCAGGACCAGCTCCTTCAGCCCCTGCAGCTCGTCCCAGAGGACGTGGAGCTCGGCACTGACATCCCCCGCTCGTCCCTGACCGACGACCAGAGACAAACAGGAGAGGAGCAGAAACAGAGCAGCAGACTTCATCCTGAAACACAAGCTGCTGCTGAACTACCGGCAGTCCAACAGATTACACACACACACACACTAATCTCAGGATGAATGAGTCCACTCACACAAACACGTCGTCTCTGCTCAGAAATAAAATCTATGTGCTGTAAAACAGAAATATTTCATCAACATAAGAAGATTAACTCCAGGTTCTCTGATTTTTCCAGGTCTTTCCAGGCTGGATACTGTGGTCGATAGGCTCCAGAACTCATAAATGAACTGTGGTGGTTTGTTAAACTTGATTCCAGATGTGGTTGTAGAAGGAGGAGCAGCAGATAAATCCACAGGTCGTCTAATGAATCCTTCAGTCTGATTCAGCCCCTCCTGGAAAACCAGGACCTGGACCTGGATCATTGAGACCCAGACTTTTCAGCTTCTTACCTGTCAACTCTTGTCACAGGTGAGTTAGAAACTCACTTTGTTCACTGACATCAGCTCAATACCTTGGTTCAGACTGAGACATCAACTGCTCCTGCTGAGGAAGATCAGCTCACATGATAGAAAGAGAGAGAATCAGGAACCAGCTGTGATCATGTGACTGTCAGGTGACAACATCCTCCACTGATGAAGACTCTGAGTTCAGGTTAAAGCTACGGCAGATTAAACTGTCCTGTAGTGTAAAGCTGCTGCCTGCAGGGGGCGCTGTTAGCAGACTGCTGCTGTGACAGAGACGTGTTTCTCTGCAGCTGCATACCAAACAGAGCTAACACGCTAATCTGCAGCTCAGCCGATCTGTATGATCAGAGGTCACGTGCACACTCACGTGCACGGCTTAACTGTCTGACTCAGAGGATCACGTGTGTGCGCGTTTGTGTGTGAGTATAAGTTAAATCCGAGTTTCCAGTCAAGTCAAATGTTATTTATATAGCGCCAATTCACAACAGAAGTCATCTTGAGGCTCTGTACATATAGAGCAGGTCTAGACCGTACTCTTTATCTTATAAGATTTACAGAGAGAAACCCAACAGATCCACCATGAGCAAGCACTAGGAGACAGTGGCAAGGAAAAACTTCCTTTTAAGAGGCAGAAACCTCGAGCAGAACCGGACTCAGGGTGGGCGGCCATCTGCCTCGACCGGTTGGGTTTAAACAGAAAGAGAGGGGGGTGGGGGAATGGGGGTAGGAGAAAGACAACATTGCAGATACACAGACTAAGTCAAAATGTAAATAGTAGTAGTAGTAATAATAATAATAATAATAATAATAATAATAATAGTAATAATTATTATTACAGCTAAAGGAATAATAATGACAAACAATGGTACATTAATAGCACTAACACTATCAATAACACTAGTAAATGTTTAATTATTGTTGCATCATGGGTTGAGCTGGATCATGGGAGCAGCAGGAGACTCTCCAGCTCCAGAGGCAGAACCCTGCAGTGAGAGACAGTAGCAGAGAGAGAGAGAGAAGCACAGCCTGGGCAGTAATGTGCTTGAGGCAAGAAGCACACAGTTAAAGTGATGCAGCGATATTAAGACAGTTAATAATAATCTCGTCGGCAGGACATCATGGACAACATTTAATAACTATTAAGCTTAACTTCACAGTGAAACAGCAACACCTCCACCTGTCTGTCAGGGTTTGGACCAATCAGACAGATATAAAAACTTTGTGAGGCTTCACTGCAGAGGAGCATTGTGGGTAACGCCTCAGCTCTGCAGATCCAAGAGCTTCATCAGCCAATCACAGAGCAGCTTACATCCACTGTTCACTCACAGCAGCTCAGACACACACTCACACACATACACTCACAGATACACACACGCACACACTCACACACATATACACATATACACACAGTGTTTTCTCTCAGACAGAAGATGAAATCACGAGGAGCTTCTGATTTATAGAAAAAGTCTGAGCTGAAAATCTTCAGTGTCCAAAACCAGAAAACAGATTTTATTTTAACTTTCAGACGTTCAAACACCTAAACAGGAGGAAACACGTCAGACCTGATCCAGGATCAGTCCTCAGAGAGTCATTCAGCTTCAGTCTCAGGATCCTGAAGATAAAACATCAGATTTTTATTTAAACTAAATCTTCTTCATTCAGACTGAACCAGACTCACTCTGGTTTTAACGGTGTGAACACTCAGCCTCTTGTTGTGTTGGATTCTCTCCACATTTGGTTCCACTGAGGCGTGTAAACAGTGTGTCATCACCATGGTAACCACTGTTTGTTTGTCTGATCATCAGTTTTTTACTGTTGTCATAGAGCGACACAAACTAACAGAAGAGGAAATAAAAGCAGAGACTGAGGAGCAGAGTCCGGCTGCAACTGTGAAATAACCGACAAAAAATCCCCGTTTCAGTGGATTTAAAAAACTTTGCTGGTTCCAACGAGGAGATCTGATTCTTCTCTGTCTGAGTCTGAAGACATCACCGTTTACTCACTGTTTCCTTCTTTAATGAGTCCAAAAATAATCTGCAGATAAACTGACTGACATGTAATAACTGGTTCATGAGCAGATGTTTGTTAATGCTCAGTGCTGACATCAGAGCTGAGAGCAGAAACCTGCAGGTAGCAGCTCCTCATCTGTCTGAACTCGACCAGAGATCCTCTGGGAAGACGCTCCACTCAGTCACAACAGTGAACAACCAGACAGTGGCTGCTCCCACAGAGCGAGATGTCATCTCAGGAGAAGATCAGAGTCAGAGCAGATCAATAATGTGCAGCTCAGACTGAACATCAACGATGTGTTCACTGTCTCATCAACCAGTCATCACATGTTTCCACACAGACTGAAGCTGTTTTATACAGAATCAAGTCCTTCAGTGTTTCAGAAACAGAAATGTCACAGTCTGACTTGTGTTGTTCAGAGCTTTCTACCAGCTGACCTCTGACCCCAGTCCACTGAGTTCCAAACCAGCCCAAAGTCTGAGACCTCCAGGAGTCCAGATCTGAACCAGGTCGGTCCATGTTGGAAGGTCCAGTTCGGTCCGGTTGAGTCCGGAGTGGTCAGCGCTGGCCGGTGTAGGCTCTGAACCAGGAGGTGACGGATGCAGCAGCAGACGAGATCATCCCACCGGTGTTAGCAGAGGGCTGGGACACCTGCAAAGCACTCTGGGAAAGATCCATGGACTGTAGGAAGAAGAGGAGGAGAAGAGAAAGGAGTCCAGTTGGTGACTGTGTGAAATATTTCTCTGAACTTCCACCAGGTGCGACCTCAGAGCAGGTGAGTCAACAACTGAACTCATTTCATCAGCTGATTCAGAAGCAGGAAGTTTACTGTCGATGATGATGTTTGATGGCAGGAGCACTGAGTTTACCTCACAAAACAACATGTCACAAACATCTGCTGACGTCCACCATAAAACCAGGTTTTAGACTGATCAGCACCAACAGCACACACCTGTGGTTCACCTGCAGGATACACACCTGGATACACACCTCGAGCCTGTGGTGTTTCAGTGCAGCGTTCTGCCGTCATGAGAGATGATCTGCCTGTTCGGTCTCAGAGGCTCCAGACCTGCAGTGCTGTGTCTGTGGTTGGATCAGATCTGTTCCAACCACAGACACAGCACTGCAGGTCTGACGTCAGACTGAACCAGAGGATCAACAGCTCGTCAGTAAACCATGGGACTGATGTTTGGACTCTGAATCAGCTGATTTTCACCCTGACCTCTACAGTGATGTGTCTGAGGTGATCCAGGTGTTTCTACCTGTGATGGGATGTCACAGAATCGTGGACTGGGCACCGTCTCCCAGTCTGTCCCCAGGTCTGTCTCCTCGTCTGTCACCGCCTCGTCCCCGCTCTCCTCTGCCGGCCCTGCCGCTTCCGGCTCCACAAACTCCATCGACTCCTCCAGGTCAGCACTCACCTCGAACGGCCCCGTCCTGAACAAAACAGGTAACGCTGAGTCACAGGTAAGTCCATCAAACTGAAACCTTCCTCTGGTCTGAACACGTCATATAGGTATATCTCACCTGCCCAGGTTGTCGTTGTCGGGGGAAACCAGAAACATGATGTTCCTCAGAGTGTGATGAGGGTGGAGCTTCTCACTGTCGACATGCTGCACACACACACACACACACACAAGTTTAAATCATTATTATGAATATGAAATATAATCAGTGGTTTAAATGAAATTGACTTCTGTCTGTGAAGCTGCAGCTGAATTCTTTCTGCTGTTATTGTTATTATTGGTTCTGTAGCTGAGAATCTGAGAGGTCGTGTGGAGCAGAGAGCTGCTGTGTGTGTGTGTCACACTCTGACCTGTGAGAAGCAGAGGTGGAGGATGTTGGTGTTGAGTTTGCTCAGAGCTCTGGTGAAGCGGTACCTGCTCAGGTTCTCTCCACAGAACTCACTGAGAACAGACACAGACAAACAAACAGATAAACACCTGACGCTCTGATCTCCTGACAGCACAGAGGGAAGTGAAGGCAGCAGCAGGTGTGTCCTACCTGTTGCAGAGTTTTTTGGGCAGGTTGACGTCCAGGATGTGAGACAGGATGGTGACGAGCTGTGTGGCGTAGCAGAGAGCGGCACTGATGGTGTGAGCCGGGTTAATGTGGTCCAGCTCTGCAGCAGGTAGAGGTCAGAGGTCACAGTGCAAACAAAGTAAACCTACTACTGATTCGTATTTTGTTGCCCCGCCCCCCCTCACCTGGGCCCTGATTGGTGCTCTTCTCCTCCACCCAGCTGTAGTAGGCGGAGCAGTCTCCATTGCTGGGCAGAGTGACGGAGGGGCCCGTGATGCTGATGCTGGTCTCTCCGTTCTGGTCGTCCCAGATCCAGCGCCCTGACAGGTAGGTCGTCCTCCGAGCCTCGGCCAGCTCGCTCACCGTGCTGGAGGTCAGCGCCGGGTCACACTCCGCCACCACATCCGCAGGGTCTCTGAGTCACAAACACAGGGGCAGAGGACAAGTTACCAGGGTTTACACTTTACACTCGGGGTGAGGTATGATGTCAGAGGTCAGGTGTGACGTCAGAGGTCAGAGGTCAGGTGTGATGACAGCGGTCAGGTGAGATGTCAGAGGTCAGGTGTGTGGTCAGAGGTCAGAGGTCAGAGGTCAGGTGTGATGTCAGAGGTCAGGTGTGATGTCAGAGGTCAGGTGTGATGTCAGAGGTCAGAGGTCAGGTGTGATGTCAGAGGTCAGGTGAGATGTCAGAGGTCAGGTGTGATGTCAGAGGTCAGGTGTGTGGTCAGAGGTCAGGTGAGATGTCAGAGGTCAGAGGTCAGGTGTGATGTCAGAGGTCAGGTGAGATGTCAGAGGTCAGGTGTGATGTCAGAGGTCAGGTGAGATGTCAGAGGTCAGGTGTGATGTCAGAGGTCAGGTGTGTGGTCAGAGGTCAGGTGTGATGTCAGAGGTCAGAGGTCAGGTGTGATGTCAGAGGTCAGGTGTGTCACCTGCTGCCCTGTTTCTCCTCCTGTGTGGGGAAGATGTGTGTAGTGAGCTCCAGGATGTGCTCTCGTCTCAGAGCAGCCAGCTGACTCAGTCTGCTCTGCACCTCTCGGCTGCGTCTCTCCAGCAGTTCGCCCAGACGACGGTTGTGACGCTCGATTTTGTCCCGTTTCTCCTGGTGACGTCCGGCTCGACGCTGCAGCCGCTGACTCTCCTCCTGAGAGCGCAGGAGGAGCTCTTTATCTGCAGGAGGAGGAGGAGGAGAGTGTGACAGAGGTCGTCATGTGACCACAGCGAGTTTAAACCCTGCAGACGGACTCACCGCTCTTCACCTCCTCGTTGCCCCAGGCCACCGCCTCCTTCAGCTGCTCGATCTTCATCTTACACGACATGACCTTCCATTTCTGAGGAGACAGCAGCTTGTCAGTTTGTCTGTCTGCTGGTTCAGGAGTGTCAACATGACAGACGAGTTTCAGCCTCTGAGCTCAGCTTTTAATCATCGTCTTCACTCTGTCATCTGTGTTCCCTCCGCCACCCAAAAACATCTGAAGTCTAAACATGATGAGGTTCCTCTGTGGAGCCTCAGACTGAAGCCTCAGTGGTTCAGTTGTTGTGAACATGAGGGTTTAGATCAGGACTCATCAGGACCGAGCTGCTCAAACATCACATCTGACTCTGAACAGCCCAAAGAAAAGAAACACCCTCGACTGATGCCGGACACATCACTAACAACCAGCAACAGACAAAAGATTTTAACAGGCTTCATGTCACAGACTCACCATCTCATCTGCCTGCAGCTTCTTGTCCATGGCCTGGATCACTCTGTGAGGAGAGGAGTTAACGTCACTGACACAGACCTGAGCAACAGCATTAACTTATTTATCCAGAGCAGAGTTTAATCAGTACTGATGTTAATGTCAGCGTCAGTGAAGCTGCTGTAAACTGGTGTGTGACTGCAGAGCTCCATCACCTCTGCTGCAGCTGCTCCTTCTCCTCCTTCAGCTTCTTCAGCCGCTCCAACTTTTCTATGTATCTGCAAACACAAAATACCATCAGTAAGAAAACACACTGAACTCCTTACTTCTATAACACACTGAACTCTCCACAGTAACTGAACGGTTGCTGATTTGGTCCTCTGTTCGTCCCCGGAGCACAGATTGGGAAACCAACCCGCTGACATGAAAACTACGAGGACAAAGTTATTTTGGGGGTTGACATGTTGTGTAACTGTAGCAGAGCAGCTAACCTAGCCAAACTAACACCAGGTTCCAGGCTGACTCAGCGGAGACAAGCTAACAGCTAATAAACCTGATGGAAACCGGCAGCTGGGACACAAAAACACAACAACACAGCTAACAGGCTAACAAGCTAACCAGCTAACAAAACCTGGCCTCACACCCCGCTGCTGGGACCGAGGACTGTTAGGTGCTAATGCTAACTAGCCCGAACTGAAATAATGACCCGCTGTAGTGCACAGATGATCTATTCACTGGTCTTTGCTGCTTTTATTTAAAAAAAATATTTAAGATAAACTGTATTCGTTTGTAAAACTGGATCTGACGTTAGCAAGAGAAACCTCCATCTATAAAAGCACAAATAATCAACGTGGATTTACAGCCGAAAAAGAAAACACATATATTTACATGATTTTAATTTAACATCAGAATGATTCACTTTTCTATTCGGCGTGTATTTAATACACCTGTCAGTGATTATTTCCAAAAAATAACCAACTTTTATCACTGGTGAACCTGAGTCACTTTCAGCTTCCACCAGACAGCGGTGTCAAATCAGAAAACTTGTAGATTTGTACTGACATTTATGCCGAACTGTAAAGAGGTTCATATTTTATTTCCACACCTTAATAGAACCTGACAGATTCAGAGTGTGTGCAAACATGCGGTCAACAGTAACATTTTCACATCTGCCTATGGAGGTTCGGCACGGGCAGTGAAAACAGCGGAGCACAGGCTGGAATGTGAAGTTTTCAGGACCAAACTTTGAACTTTACCTCTCCGTGTTCCTCCCGTCGAAATACACGAAGTCCCCGGCCTGGACACACCGGGCACAGGTGAGCCTGCGGCGGGAGGTGCTGCATAGGGGACACCGCTCCACCGCCACGTACAGACCCTCCGCGTCGTCCACCGACTCCACCATAACGCAGCCCGGGGTGGAGTGAGCCGGGTGGGGGTGGTGGGGCCGGAGAGGCGGTCTGGCTCCGGAATGAGAGCCGGAGGATGAAGCGGCTCGGTCCGGGCCGAGCGGTGGGAGTCCCGCCGAGGACGCCATGGAGAGGAGCTCAGCTAACCGGCTAAGCTAACAGTAGATCTAAAGATAGTATCGGATCGGCTCGGCTCGGCTCGGCTCGGTTCGGTTCTCTACGGCTCCATGCGGCTCTTCTGACCCTTAAACCCTCTGAACTGTTACAGCTCTCCGCTGAAAACGACCGGACACACAAATGTTGTTGTTTTGATGAGCAGACGATGAATCCGCCACTTCCGGTTCCGCTGAAAACGTGACGGGTTTGTTTATGTAATGACGTATTCGCTGTGGGCGGAGTTAATGCTCTGAGATTAGACCTGATAAACACTGACGTCAGTTCATGACAGATTAAATATCGAAATGTTTATTAGTTTCTCAAACTCACTAATTATAACATTGAATCAAAGTTTTCAGTTTTTAAATCAAATGACTTACGGAGTCCCTGAAGGGTCACGGTGGGAAACACTTCCGGGTTTTACGACCTCATAATATATTTTTAAATTCCTTATTTAGATGAAATTATTTTAAATTAATTTTCAGAGATCAGTCACATTTAGATTTGCCTGAAGACAGAGATAATACTGAGATTAAAGTCACGGAGTCATTCATATCAAAGGTCTGTTTTCTAACTGCTCAGTCACTGTTTGTTGTTCAGTTCTGATGTTAATCAACAGGAAACATGAAGTTTTCTCTGCAGTCATTTGGAAACCTGACATCTCTTTATTTTCTTTCAGGCTGGGAAAACATTCAAACAGGTGACTCTTGTTCTATCCACATCTCTGATGAGTAACACAAAATAAAATCCAGTTTTCAGTCTATTTACAGATGAACTGAAGTGCTGTCCTCACTGTTTCCTGAAGCCTCTCAGGATCGGATAAATGTTCTCGAACGCTTCATAGATCTCAGCTCGTTCTTTAGCTCCTGGAATTTAACACAACCACCGAATAACAACTTTATTAACAACAGGAGAAAAACAAATCTATCTCATCAGTACAAGAGATCATCTGATATCAAAACTTGGACCTGTTGGTTTCTAATTATTAGATCTGATTTTGTGATAATAATTATCTGCATTATTAAAATGAAGAGTTAGCTGTAGTTGTTGTGTGGAGTGTTATTACCGGTCAGAACAACTTTCCCAGACACAAAGATGAGCAGGACAATCCGAGGTTTCACCATCCTGTAGATGAGACCTGGAAACAGCTCAGGTTCATAACTGTGATTAAATAAAGAGGAAACAACGGTTTATTCACTGATTCAAACAGAAAGATGATTTGAACTCAGAACGTCTTCACCTGGTCGGATTCGTCCTCTGGGCACCACTCATGCACTCTGATTACTCCTGATTTAGTTACTGGTGGCAGGTGATAAGTAAACAGAGGCTAAGCTAACATTGGCTAAGCTCTGACCCCTGGTTTGACCTCACAGGTAAACCTGTGTGACCACAGGATGGACGTTAACAATGACTGATTATTGATCAGAGGAGTAAAGTCATGAGTCAGCACTGATCGATCTGACAGGTGTGTGTGAGTCTGTTTCACCTGACTGACTGAGCAGGACCTAGGCTAACAGTTTCCCCCTGCTTCCAGTCTTTGTGCTAAGCTAAGCTAAGTCTCTCTGTGTGTCTGTGTCTGTACCTGCTGAACTGCTGGTGGGTCAGGACCAGTCCCTCTAGTCTGATGGGGAAACAGACGTCACAGCTGGCCACCATGTTCTGGATCTTAAAGTCCAGGAAGCGAGCAGGGAAACCAAGTTTCTGCACCACGCGGGCGTACTTCCTGGCTGCAAGCCGCGACTGCTCCTCACTCCAACAGCCAGAGAGGAGACAAGGGTTAGAAACCTGACAGCAACCTGTCACCTGGGTCTACTCTGAACCTGGACTTTAAAAACCCTGTGAGGTTCTTCTCTCTGGGGTCCGACACTAACAGAAACCTGGACCTGTTGGTCGGTTCCTGTGTAAACGAGCAGCAGAGAAGCAGAAGTTTCCTATTTCTGAGGTGACATCAAACCCTGAACACCTGCACTCAGACACCTGTAACATCAACAGCAGCTGAGGACAGAGAGGACAGACTGAGGACAGGCTGAGGACAGAGAGGACAGACTGAGGACAGAGAGGACAGACTGAGGACAGAGAGGACAGGCTGAGGACAGACTGAGGACAGGCTGAGGACAGAGAGGACAGGCTGGGGACAGGCTGAGGACAGAGAGGACAGGCTGGGGACAGGCTGAGGACAGACTGACCTCTTGGCTCCGGTACAGACCATCTTCCCTGAGCTGAAGATCAGAGCTGTGGTTCGAGGTTCACGGATCCTCATGATGACGGCAGCAAAACGCTGAAACACACAAAGACATGACCTCAGAGAGAGACAGAGACACAGAGAGACAGAGACAGAGACAAAGACACAGAGAGACAGAGACAGAGACACAGAGAGACAGAGAGAAAGACAGAGACAGAGACACAGAGAGACTGAGACACAGAGACAGAGAGACAGAGAGAGAGACAGAGACAGAGAGAGAGACAGAGACACAGAGAGACAGAGACACAGAGAGAGAGACAGAGACAGAGAGAGAGACAGAGACACAGAGAGACAGAGACAGAGACAGAGACACAGAGAGACAGAGAGAGAGACAGAGACAGAGACACAGAGAGACAGAGACAGAGAGACAGAGAGACAGAGAGAGAGACAGAGACAGAGAGGTTCAGTACCTTGGGGTTGTATTCTGCGTTTCTCGCCTGCAGAGCGATGAACTTCAGGTCCAGAGGACAACCCAGGTTCACTGTGGAGACTATGTTCCTGCAGATACACAGTATCAGTACTGCAGTATCAGTAGTACAGGTGAAGTATCAGTACTGCAGTATCAGTAGTACAGGTGAAGTATCAGTATCTTACTGTAACTGTGGGATGATTCCTGACCTCTCTGTCACAGGGGTCATGGGGGTCATGGGGGTCATAGGGGTCATGGGACAGAAGGGGGAGGTGCCAGTTCCCGGTCCCAATGAAGACATCCCCTGCTGGGGGTCAGCTGCTGTGGAATCCTGGGAGTTGTAGTCGAGACAGACGCCGCTGTCCTGAGACTCGTCCAGAACTGAGGCCTGAGTCTGTGCTGCTTCAGCTGAAACCAGAGGCACCAGAGGAACCCTGAGTCCTGAACCCTGAGTCCTGAACCCTGAACCCTGAGTCCTGAGTCCTGAGTCCTTAACCCTGGATCTGCTGTGACTGAGGTTCAGACATGTTAACCAACTGCACCTCTGTGTCTGTGGACTATATAAATAACAACATTTGAAAGGATCAAACCCAACATTTCTGATGAGTCAGATCAGATGAGTTGGTCCTTCTGGCTGCAGGGGGCGCTGCTGCTCAATAAAGTTTATTGAAAAGTGATGTCATACCTGTGTCATCCTGTGTGCTGAGGTCATCAGGTAGAAAACTCAGGTCCAGCTCCGCCCCCAGATCTCCGCTCGGACCCGCCTTCATCGACAGGTAAGAGGAGTCCTGCAGGGAGGAGGTGGGGCTCTGGAGGCCCAGCTCCTCCCCCAACATGAAGCTGGAGTCCTGCAAGAGGAAATCAGACTCCATGTTGGATTTAACCTGAGTTAGATATGAACTCCCTGAGGATGAGCACAGCAGGTTTCAGGTGTTCAGGACGAGTGTCACTTCTACCTGGTTGTCTCTACGTATGCAAACTGCCACAGGTTCAATTCTAATAAATATAAAATTCATTCAATTCAGGTTTTATTTTAAGTGGTCAGATTTAAATCCCCAGAGGATGAAGCTCCTCAGACTCTCTGTCTCTGTCCAGGTGACAGGTGATGTGTTGAATCAGGTAAAGTGTTGAACTGTCAGGACCTGAATCACTCAGAATAATCTGACTCCATGTCAGCTAAGAAAATCTGAAGCTACAGATCAAACTTTATCTTTAGTCTCAAACAGTTCCCTCCTGTGACATCACACACAGGTAACAGGTGACAGGTGAGTCTTTAAATAAAGCAGAGCGGCAGCCTCACAGTCTGTACTCACATTTGCAATGGAGTCATCAAAGTAACGCTCCAACGCCGACTCATCCATGAGTGAAGAACCAGCTGACCTGATCCAGGACCTTCCAGGACCTTCCAGGACCTGGGTCCAGGCAGAGCTGCACAGCTGCATCCAATCCACACTGATATGACTCTGAACTCATTACACACTCACACACCTGAGGCAGAGGCACAGAGTAACTAAGTACATTTACTCACTGTACTTTACCTGAGTCTTCTCTTTATAATCGACCTTCACTTTTCCTCCAGCAGTTTCAGTCACTGTGTGAAATATGAAGTTATTAATTGAACTTCTACACAGTAAAAAGATTAACTAGTTTAGATTCACTACTATTAACTAGTAAAAATTAGCTGACGACGTTATTTTTCACGTAGAGAACCAAACACGTGTCTGATGTGTTTCATTTGAATCATTTCAACATTTTCCTGCAGTCAGTTCTTTGACCTCCTGCAGCTGCAGTTCATCCTCCGTCCAGCAGGAGGCGGTCTGCTCTGCAAACACAACAGGAGCGGAAGCTCTGCGCATGCGCACAGGATGTAAACAAAGTAGCTTGGCAGCATGATTTGTTGGCGAAATAAGAGCGGACAGAAAATAAAAGTAGTCTGATTCTAACTGACCTGAGATCAGCTGTAATGAGACTCAATGGAGCCAGTGAAGAAACGACTGAGCGAGTTTTCACTGGAGGCTCACGGTCAGAGCAGTACTACTACTACTACAACTACTACTACTGCTACTACTGTTAATACTACTGTTAACGGTCAGAGCAGTACTACTACTACTACAACTACTACTACTGCTACTACTGTTAATACTACTGTTAACGGTCAGAGCAGTACTACTACTACTACAACTACTACTACTGCTACTACTGTTAATACTACTGTTAACGGTCAGAGCAGTACTACTACTACAACTACTACTACTGCTACTACAACTACTACTACTATTAATACTACTGTTAGGGTTAGGGTTAGGGTTAACCCTTCTCTAACGGTCAGAGCAGTACTACTACTACTACTATTGCTACTATTGCTACTAATACTACTGATACTACTGCCAGTAATGCCATTAATACTGCTAGTAATACTACACTACTATTAGTACTACTGACAGGACTGTAGTAATACTACCATTACCACTACAGCTGCTAGTGCTGTTACTGATAGAAGTACTGCATACATGGTATTACTTCTACCTAAATTTCTACTGGTACTACCAGTACTAGTACTATAAGTTACTCCTACTGCTACTTACACTACTGCTGATACAAAGTACTACATACACATTACTCTGACCACTGTCACCAGTTGGACTACTGCTACAAATACTATTACTACCAGTTTAACAGTTTAATTAATACTGCTAGTACTACTAGTACAATAACCACCATTAGTACTACCGGTGACTCAGCTGATTGATTATTGATTACAGATCTGTATCTGAACCGATCGGTGCCGTACCTGGACGAACCACCTGAGCCTCTGCACTTCTACCGCGACTGGATTGGTCCAAACAAACCCTGCATCATCCGCAACGCCTTCAGCCATTGGCCAGCTCTGAGCAGGTGGACGCCAGAGTACCTGAGGTGAGGAGGCCCCGCCCACTGACACCTGCACCGTTCTTCCTCTGTGGTCAGGTGGGTTTACTTTCTGCTTCCTGTGGGCAGGAGGAAGGTGGGGTCAAAGGTCATCAGCGTGGCGGTGACACCTAACGGCTACGCTGATGCTGTCAGTGGCGATCGCTTCGTGATGCCTGAGGAGAGACAGATGAGTTTCTCTTCTGTTCTCGACGTCATCGAGGGGAAGGTGAGACACACCTGAGCTGTTACTGTTACTGCTGCTGTTACTGTGTGACCTCTTATTGTGTCTCTGTCTCTGTGTGTGTCTGTCTCTCTCTCTGTCTGTGTGTGTGTGTCTCTCTCTCTGTCTCTGTCTGTCTCTGTGTGTCTCTGTCTCTCTGTGTGTTTCTTTCTCTGTCTCTGTGTGTGTCTGTCTCTCTCTGTCTCTGTCTGTCTCTGTGTGTGTGTCTCTGTCTCTGTCTGTCTCTGTCTGTCTCTGTGTGTGTGTCTCTGTCTCTGTGTGTCTGTCTGTCTTTGTGTGTGTGTGTCTCTGTCTCTGTCTCTCTGTGTGTTCCAGGTGCAGCAGTGTGGGGTGCTGTATGTTCAGAAGCAGTGCTCTAACCTGCTGCAGGAGCTTCCTGAGCTCACAGACGATGTGGAGTCTCATGTTCCGTGGATGAGTGCGGCGCTCGGTGAGTTCACTGTTTTATATTTATTTAGTTTCTATTTTTACACTCAAGTGTTTTTATTTTTCTTTCTTTTCTTCTTTTAGGAAAGTTTCCTGATGCTGTGAATTTTTGGCTCGGAGAAGCGAACGCCGTCACCTCCAGTGAGACCTAAACTCCACACAACACACCAGCCACATGCTGTGTTTGCAGTGTATAAACTGTGTGTGTGTGTGTGTGTGTGTGTGTTTCAGTGCACAAAGATCACTATGAGAATCTTTACTGTGTGATTTCTGGAGAGAAAAACTTCCTCCTGTTGCCGCCCACAGACCGACCCTTCATCCCCTACGGTAACCATAGCAACCACCCTGTATCCACCCACGGTAACCATAGTAACAACCCTGCATCTACCCACAGTAACCATGGCGACGATATCTGTGTGTGTCAGGTGTGTATCAGCCGGCTGTTTACCATCAGAAGGATGACGGTGAGTTTGAGGTCGTCGATCAGGCCGACTCTGAGAAGGTGCGTTCAGGTGTCTGCTAATCTCAGCGCTCCCTGCTCTCATTAAAACACTGCAGCTCACCCTGATACCCCCCCACCCTCCTCAGGTCCCGTGGATCCCTCTGGACCCCCTGAACCCAGACCTGGAGCGGTATCCGCAGTACCGCAGGGCTCGGCCGGTCCGCTGCAGCGTGAAGGCTGGGGAGATGCTGTACCTGCCATCTCTGTGGTTCCACCACGTCCAGCAGTCACACGGCTGCATCGCAGGTACAGCAACACCTGAATGCAGCAGGTGACCTGTCCCAGTCTGTCTCACCTGGACTCAGTGACCTCACTCTGTACTTTTATTCTCTCTCTGCTGCAGTGAACTTCTGGTATGACATGGAGTACGACATCAAGTACAACTACTTCCAGCTGCTGGAGTCGCTGTGTGAGGTCTCAGGGTTGACATGACATCACAGCAGCTGCATGATGTCATCATGATGGTGATTGGTTTAGAGTTTGAGTGACAGGTTGAAAATAAAACAGTGAAATGATGAAAACCACAGATCAGAGTCTGTTGGATTTAAATGTCTGAATGTTTTTAAACTCTGATAAGAAACATATAAACATTTGTTCTGAGTTTTAGTTCCTGATACACAGGTGTAGCTCAGGTGTAGTCCAGGTGTGGTTCAGGTATGGTTCAGGTGTAGTTTAGGTGTAGTCCAGGTGTGGTTCAGGTGTAGTCCAGGTGTAGTCCAGGTGTAGTTCAGGTGTAGTCCAGGTGTAGTTCAGGTGTAGTTTAGGTGTGGTTCAGGTGTGGTTCAGGTGTGACAGCTGCAGTTCTCTCCATCACCACCAGGTGTCACCAAACAGCAGGAAGCAGCAGAGGGACTCCTCACTCCTGAACTCTGGTTCAAACTGACTCACTGACTGAGTTGTGTTCAAACTGACACCCAGTCCAGGAAGAACCAACACTGCGCTGCCTTCAGGTGACTGTAGGAAATATCTAAACCACAACCTGGAAACTTCAGCAGCTGAAGTTTAAAACAAAGTGTTTCCTGAGCTGAAACAGCACTGACACCTTCACTGTGTTTGAATGAACCAATAAAGCTCCATCTGAATTAGCAGTGAATGATGGTTGTGCTGTAGAAACATGAGGAGTGAAGAGCAGTCAGAGAGAAGGAAGGAGACACAACATTATGAATGAATCCTGCAGGTTGTTGTAGCTCAGGTCCACATCAAGGGAGACACTTGATTTATTACCAAACCAAGGTTCAATTGACATTTACACCTAATCATTTCAATTCAACTTAATATCTGTAACGTTATTAAGTTACCGTATTAGGTTTGTGTTTCGTCCTTGGATGATAAAAATAGTCTTCCACAGCTGAACAGTTTGTTTCCTCCTGTCCCTTTAATATCCACCAGCTGAATGTCTGTATGTTCATAATGTTCACAATGTTCAACAAAGAGGAAAACTTCCTGTTTCAAATCATTGGATGAAGCAGAGGGCATATGTAATAATCCCTGGAGTCTAACAACTGTCATGAGAAAACTACATTTAAACACCAGAGGGAGGAAGTGACCTCAATATTAAACACAGTTACAGTTTGGAGGTCACAGGTTTGGATCAGGTCTCTTACTTTGAGTCTGAAGGTCCAGGTCCATCACTGAAGTTCAGAGGATGATCTTTGGACCGGTCACCCTTCAGAGACAGACAGATGGATCCTGGAGACTCTGCTCCGTCCTCCTCTTCCTCCACACAATCACTCATCTTCTGGACTTCAGTCAGTCTGAGAGGGAAACAGGAACACTGACTGAGAGAACAGGAAGTAACACACACACTGACAGAGTGTACAGTTTATTAAAAGCAGACCTCAGGTCAGTTTGTTTCCACATAACTAACTGTGTAGGTCTGTGAGTCAACAAGAAGTCCATTCATTTCTAAAGCTGGGACAGAGTGGATGCTCTGTGTACCACAGGAAGTTAGCAGATGGAGTCACTGGAGGGATCCTGACGGACTGCATGGACCAGTTAGCCGAGGTGTTCTCCACCATCCAGACTGGACTAATGTTTTAATCTGTGTTTCTATCAGTCTGTACAGACATGCAGTTCCTCACATTGAACACTAGAGGGTGTACTCGGTATTCTAAACATTTTAAGACACAAACAAGGTCTGAGGCTACATCCACCCTGACACGTCTCAGTTTAAACCTCATCTGTGCAGATGCATGAAGACCACGTTACTCTGGAGTCTTCAGCTACTCAAACTGAAAACTCAGAGGTTCAGCTCCTTTCAACAGGAAGCAGATCGTTATCAGTTGTTTTTTTCGTTTTACACAATAGCAAAGACAGAGTTGTAGTGAAATCTAAGAACTTCAGCAGCAGCTGACACTGAGATCAGCTGTAGTTTGACACCAATCAGGAAATGAATGTTTGAGACTGCATTATCATTTCTAGTCTGACTGTAAAATACAAGTTTTTAAACTAACACGGAGCAGTGTTTTTACAGAGGCTGTAAAACTTTAAATGAGGAATCAGTGGAGTCAGTGTGGATGCAGACTGAGGGAACAGGAAGAAGCTGATGTTCCCTGGTTTCCTCTTCTTCACTCGACTGTTCACAGACAGAAAACTGACTCTGAGACTTTGGCAGGAAAATAACAAGAATGTGATGTTAACACTCACCTGTCTTCAGCTTCCTGCTCCTCTGTCTCAGGTAACTGGATCACCTGATGAGTGTAGCCTCTCCCCCCTCCATACACAGGAAATGACATGACTGTGTCTCAGTGTGTTTGTTATCAGTTACAAGTTGTGTAAATTAGTGGAGTTACTCTACATCTGAGTTGAGACAACAGAAAACAGAAAACATGACCCTGAGATCTGTCGCTGTGTGAACTATGACCTGACCATGAGAACAAATCTGTCTGAGACAACAAACACAGTCCACACACACTTTTAATGTCAGTGTTTTTATCTGCTGTGTTGATGGTGAATGTGCAGCAGGAACAGAAAGTTTCAGACTGAAGCAGAGAAATAAAGACGAGTCTTTGTTTTTAACCCAAACAAGAACCAATGAGAAAACACTTTATTAAAGCAAAACCTCAGTGAGAGAAAAGAGGCAGCGACAGAATCCAGCAAACCTTAAAAAAACACTCATCTCTGAAGGTCAAAGGTCGTCACATCTTCTCCCCTCATTTTCTTTTTTACAGTCTCTACAGTTTTATATTGCATCGTCTCCGAGAACAGTCAAGGCCACGCCTCCTCTCTTCCTCCTGAAAACAACAATCATCATCACATCAGGTTCCTGATCATCACTCACATCAACCACGACATGAATCCACCACACAATCTGTCCTTCAACCTTTATGTACAAATGTAAACACAACAAGATGCAGGTAAATTCACCTGCTCTAGACAAACACAGGCCACGGCCCCTGAAGCCACGCCCCCTCACCTCCGCTCAAACTCCACTTACTCTGTTCTGTAGCTTTCAACCAACTCACAGTCTTCATCAGCAGACTGAGTTTCTCCCTGATGAAGACCATGATGAAGAGTCGACAGCTGAGCTGCAGCCAATGATCAATTAACTGATCAACTGACTGATCAGAAACTGATCATTGATGACATCTGATTCCCTGACTGAGAAAACGTGAGTGTCTTGATTGATAAAAAGAAGAATCAGCTGCAGCTGTAAAACTGAGTAAGTGGATGTTGAGGAGGAGAAGAGGAGTCCTGGCTGGGACTCCTCCTCCCTCCTGCTAACGAGGAAACTACCTGTTAATGAGCTGCTGACGTAACGAGATGTCAGACAGACGGACGTCAGTTCACTGTGATCAGGTTTCAGTGTGAGGTGAGGTCTGAGCAGCAGGGGGCGCCGTCCTGTCACAGGTCAGAGTTTCCCTCTGACGTGTCTGAGCTGCAGTCATGAATGGATCAATCAGCAACTATTGATGATTGATTAAATGTTTCAGTCATTAATAATTCAGATACAATAAACCGAACCAGTCATGTGACCACGTCACCTGGAGCTGGGTGGAACAAGTGTCTCTACCTGTTGACTGAAAACTAATCAACAGATCAATCGATGATGTAAATAACTGTTAACTGATCTGAAGCTTAGAACTTAACTGATCAACAAATCAATGACTGATCAATGACTGATCTCTGCAGGTGTTTGTTATTTGCTGCTGTTCAGTGTTTTGAAGGAAACTCTGAGCTGCTGTTGCATTATGGGAGCAGCTGATTCTCACACACACACACACAAACACACACACACTCTCAGTCGTCGTCATGGCTCCTCCTGTAGATCGGCACGTTGATGCTGTGGAAGGCCGGCACCCAGCGGTTGTCATGGAGACCCACGTTGCAGCCGGGCGCGTCCCTGTGGACGCCGTGGCAGCACATCCAGTACCCGGGGCCGTAGGGCAGCGCCTGGCAGTACGGTTTGTGGTGCCAGCGGCACAGAGACACGTCGCCGCGGCCGTACCGCTTCTTGCACTGTTTGCAGGGGTCGTCACGGTAACGGGGGTCGGACACCCAGAGCGAGTCGGCGGGCCGCACGCCGTAGTTCTCGATGACGAACTTGAAGTAGTGGCAGGTGCACTTGAGCGCGGCGAGGCTCTGCGTGGGCAGCAGCAGGAAGATCTTCACCAGCAGGTGGTGAGGCAGCACGGCCAGGTACGGCTGCGGCTCCAGCAGCTGCTGCAGCCGCTGACGCATCTCCAGGAAGTCCTGCGACACCGAGGCACGCCGGCCCAGAGGCACCGCGGTAGAGCAGGGACTCACACCGACAACCTCCCCCTCCTGACTTCTCCTCATCTTCTCTGATTGGCTGCAGGAGTCAGGTGAGAAGCTGACAGCAGGGGGGCGGGGCCGTGAGGGGGAAGGTTCCAGGTCAAAGGTCATTCTGTGGTGAGGGGGGCGGGGCTCTGAGTCTGTGGGGGGAGGGGTGGAAGCTGCAGGAGGCAAAGACAAAAACAACAAGCCAGGCAGAGGCTCCGCCTCTTCTGACAGAGGGGGCGGAGCCACAGTCTGAGTCTCTGTGACAGCACTCCCCCCAGTCCCACCAGCCTCACCTGAGAGGGAAGAGGGGGGCGTGGCCAGCTCAGGTGAGGGGGGCGTGGTCAGAGCTGAGGCAGGTGTCTGTGTCCCACTTGGACTTTGAGCTCCTGGCAGTGATGACGATGAGGAGGATGATGTCACTGATGATGTAGGATGGGAGGGGGCAGAGCTCTGGTCCCCGGCGGCGAGCAGGACTCGTCCCACCGTCCTCCTCAGACTGTTGCTCCTCGACAGGTCTCCCTCCGTCCTCCTCCTCAGACACTCCGACTCCAGCTTGGCCACCATGTCCGACACCCTGACGCTCTCCGGCTCCTCCCCCCTGACCTCGGGGGGCGGGGCTCTGGACAGCGTGATGGTGGTGGAGCTCCTCTGGAGAGCAAGCAGAGGTTTGCAGTCAAGTTGCTGCTCGCTCGCCCTCTGCTCCAGGAACGCCACCATCTCCACCACCGACACCTTCTGCTCCTCCTCCTCCTCCGCTGTCACCACCTCGCTCCCCCTCCACCTGTCACATGAGCTCTGAGTCGAGTCTGAGCGCTGTGGAGACGGTTTCTGGGTGTGTTGCTGGGCGTCCAGGACTTGGTTCCTCTGGTCCTGCTGGAGGTTCTGGTTCTGGTTGTTTCCAGACCTGCGGCGTCGTTTAGCGCTGCAGTTCTCCTCCCAGCTCCCCTTCGCCTTCACTGCTCGAGTTAGTCCAGGCATGGCACTGTGGTTCGTACACATCGATGGCGTCCTGTTCGAGTGCTCGCCGCCTCCAGCTCCATCTGTCCGTCCTCCCTCTGAGGCGAAGATGGCGATCTTCTCGCGGACGTGTCCGGGCTTGATGACGGTCCAGATGTCCAGCGGGGTGTCAGAGTCCTCGGTGGCGGTCTGGTACATCCTGAGCGTGACGTTCTCGCAGCCCAGCGGTGGGGGGAGGAGCTGCAGGGCGGGGCTGGATGACACCTTCAGTCGCAGCGACGACACGCTGCTGCTGACGTTGTTGTTTGTTGCGTTGCTGCAGCGAAGCATGTTGGTGGAGATGACACTGAACGGGAGGCGGCCACTGCTAATGTTGCCATGGTTACTGCTGCAGGTCCTCAGCAGCGTCCCCTGCTGGCTCACAAACAGACTGCTCTGCTGGGAGGACGTCTGAACACTGGATGCATCCAAACACAACTCTGAGCGCACGAGCTTCGGATACGACTTCAGATGCATGATGGTCCTGAGAGAGAGAGAGAGAGAGAGAGAGAGAGAGAGAGAGAGACAATTATTCCAACCCTGTTCTGAAACATTCAGTATGTCTTGTATATTTTGATCTGACTCGATCGGTCGTCTGCACAGAGGTCAGAGGTCATCAGGATCTGAGTTTAGCTGCTGAGAGATGTTTTTCTTGTTTTGTCACTTGATGTGAAGATAAGCTTAATGCTGCGTTCAAGTTCCTCTCTGAAATCTGAATTTCTGAGTTCCCAGTCAGAAGTTTGAACCTGAACGCCTCCTGAAGTCAGAGCAACCCCACCAACCCTGACATCAGAATCCAAGATGGCTGCTCCTCATCAGCAGCAGTGAACTCTCTGCTAATGTTCCTCTTTATAGCAGCTCAGTCTCATTAGTTTACATGAAGTCAGTCAGACACAGAGAACTGTTCAGGTTTTATCTGTGGACATGTTGCTACGCTGTTTGTAGAGCGATGTTAGCAACTGTTGCTAACAACAGCTAGTCTGAGATACGACTGAATCAGTTCACCTTCATGGTTTAATGTTGCAGGTTTGAAGAGTTTGTGTTAAACTCTGATGTGAACAGCTCAGCTGTTCTTCAGGAGCAGATCTGATCTGATTCTCTGACAGAGAAACAACAACAAAGACTTCCTGTGAGCGTCTATGTTTCTCTGAAATCTTTAACATCTTTAACTCATCTGTGGCGTCACCTCAGTTCAGACTACGATGTAAATGAAACATTAAAGAGCAGTCTGAAATGTCTTCATGAATCCAGCTTGTGGAGAGAAATCTAAACAGGATTTACTGAGACTGAACAAAAACAGTGAAAACAAACAGTTTAAATCTGTGGTCATGGTACTCAGAGACCTGAATCAGTGTTGGTGTCCTGACTAACAGACAGAGACAGAATGAAAATCAGTTCAGACCTTTCAAGGACAGATTTCAGAGCAGACGGCTGCTGACTGAAAACACACCTCTCTCTGATTATCAGAGTTGCAGATAAAGAAAGCCTTATAAGCCCTGGTTAGTCAGACAGATGCACACTGAGACTCAGAGGGAGGATCCTGCTGCTGGATGACACTCACTGGATTTACTGCACCACAGAGTTAAACATTCAACAGTTTTATTTCCCTGGTACACCCGGGTGGGGGGGGTACTCTGTGTCTGCAGCAGCTTACCAACATGCAGCTAACGAGTGTCTAAATGAGACTACAGAGGTTGTCGGGGACGTTAACATGAAAACCCATCTACTCACCAGTCCACCTTTACAGCCTCGTTGTGTTTCTACTCACGCTCTTTCAAACTCTCACTAACTTTCTAAGAAGAAAGGCTTTTGTAGAAGAGCTCAGAGCTAAATGAAATGACCAGTTGGAAGCTTAGTGGTGGAGACGTTGACGTCATGTGACCGTGGTGTAGTTGGTTTATAGCCTAACATTAGCTTCTTACTTCAAACATCAGAACAGTGGAGTTCATCTACAGAAACACATCATCCCTGTAGGAGTGTATATGTTTGTGCTGCAGACTCATTGAGTTACAGCGACACCTACTGGCCTGTGTTACTGCTGCGTCTTTATGAACTTTTTTAGACGCAAAGTTAAAGTTTCAAAGTTAAAGTTTTAGTAAAACTGTTGTTGTGTAAACTGAGTCTGAGTGAATTTAATAAAAGTGGATTTTATCATAATTATCAAGTTAATCTGGTGTTTCATGAGATCAGTGACCTTTGACTTGACCAGTAATAAATCAGGGATCAGTGTTGTTCACCGGTGGTTTGATGGCTGATCTGTGGTCAGTGTGAGTGAGAGTCAGAGACTTCATGTTCTGTCTTTGTTTTCCTTCGACCACATGTTCAGACATGTGCAGGAACACACTCCTACAGGATTACATCATGATGAACAACACACACACACACACACACACACAGCATTACCTCAGCTGCTGCTCTCAGCTCAGTTTGGATTCATTCCCACAGTCACACCCAGTAAGAACAAACCTGACTCTCAGCTGCCTCCATGTCTCTGTCCTGGTCTCTGCCTGAAATCTGGATCTGTTTTTTGTTTTTCTCCCCTGTCACACACACTGGTTGGTGTGTAGCTGTACTCTGATTGGTTGGCGTGTAGTGGGAGGTCACAGCAACATCTGACTGGATGTAGAACCACAGATTTCAGGAGAATCGTTTCTTTTACACGATGAATCAGAAAATCTTTATCAAATCCTCCTGTTGACGAAGACGCTGCGGTTCTGACTGAGACGCTCATGATATTTCTGACCATGTCCATCAGCAGAGACATGGAGGAGCTGACGGGCTCCTTCCTCTTCCTGTCAAACTGGAACTATGACTCAGGTGAAGTCAGGTGAACAGGTAACTGTCTCTGGCTCTGGCTGCAGGTTGTACAGGTCTCTGACATGGAGCTGGTTTCTGTCCTCGGACTCAGAGCAGATCTGACTCACCTCTCCACAGCTGTGACCTCTGACCTCTCGGTGTTTTATAACAGTGTGTCTGGCTCTCGTTAGCCTCTGACTGCAGTTTGTGAAATCTTAATTGTTCCCAGTCACCGTGACGACGACTCTCCTGCAGCTCCGACTTCATCACTTCACATCCAGAATGACAGAACTAAAACTGAACTGTTTGCAGTGAAAAAGCCTGAGATTCAAATCTCCTCTCAGTGGAACTTTCACACTCATCACATGGTCTTCCTCAGTGGTCACTGAATCATAGACCAGGACTTTAACACAGAAGACCATGTTACGTTCGAAAGCTCCAGAGCTGCCACTGAGTGGATCATTTAAATCCAGTTTGATCAGGAACTTTGGTTCCTGTCGGTTTTATTAAAAACACACCAACACCAACTCTGTTCACGGTTTCATACTCACAGCTGATGGAAAGTAACTAAGTACATTTACTCAGGAGATCCACAGCCGACCCAGCATCAGTTTGTAAAGTCATAAAGTCATTATTGATTTGATTCTGCTGAGTGAGAACTGACCTTAACTTCAGTGAAACATCAGAGTTGATCTTCTCCTGGACTCAGAGGTCAGAGGTCACCTCATGTGTCCTTTCTGTGTGTGTGTGTGTGTGTGTGTGTGTGTGTGTGTGGTGTAACTTCAGTGACCCACATTTTATACAAACAGTCATCCTGTTACATCAACCCCCCCCCCCAACCGTGTGAGAGTGGGTTTACCTCAGGCTGCGTGCTGATTGGCTGGTGGTGGGGGTAGGGGGTGTGGTCCTGGTTTGAGTGACAGCTCCTCTGATCCTTCAGCTTCACATCTCTCAGACGTTCAGTGACTCCCCCCCCTCCCCCCCCCAGACAGGAAATACAACCAGAGTCCGTCTGTCAAATGTGTCCTCCACAGCAGACAGGAAGCAGACAGCCTGTATACACACATATATACACACACACACACACACACACACACATCATCATCCATCATCATCATCATCATCATCATCATCATCATCATCAATACACAAATATCTGATCAATCATGTAGAACCAGTTTATCCATCAGGTCAATCAGCTGATCTGACAGTCACCATCCTGAAACCTGCTCCTGCATCACAAACAGCTGAACATTTGAACCAGGTCTCACAGGCTTCAGGTCTCTCAGGCTTCAGGTCTCACAGGCTTCAGGTCTCTCAGGCTTCAGGTCTCACAGGCTTCAGGTCTCACAGGCTTCAGGTCTCACAGGCTTCAGGTCTCACAGAATTCAGGATCAGACAGCTGTCTTCAGCTCAGGGGAGGAAAACAAACCCTCAGTCCACAGATTCAGAGACAGCTGTTAACCAGACTGAACAGAGACCAGAACCTCCTCCATGTTCTGACCCGTCAGGGGCCATGGACCGGTCCAGATAAACAGTCCTCGTCCTGAAGCTGACAGGACTCTGAATAACTCATTCCTGTCTGCACAGTGAGTCTAAATACTGATGGAAAGAACCAAACACACTGAGAGCTGGATCCTCTGGACAGAACCCTGGTCCTGGTCCTGGTCCTGGTCCAGTTTGTTTCTGTGTGTTGAACCACGACAGCAGCACGTGGTCATGTAAAGTGACACCCTGCAGCTGCTGTCAGACCCAGCTCTGCTTACACTGTGTGTGTATATGTGTCAGTCAACGAGCCAATCAGCTGCCAGAACTCTCTCCTTGTGTCTATATAAGGCAGTGGGTAATCAATAGGCCTGGAATGCCAACACACACACACACACACACACACACACACACACACACACACACACAAACAACAACAACAACAACAAACATGGCCGACCCAAACAAAACCACAGCTTCAGTTTAATATTAATCTACAGACTTTACTGTGATGAAGAAGATGAGAGCTCGATCTGAACGATTGATCTGAACGATTGATCTGAACGATTGATCTGAACGATTGATCTGGTCTAATGATTGATTCCAGCTCTGGACTCTGACCCAGAGCTTCATCAAGTCTCATCATCGTCTCTGTGTGACAGAGTGTGTTATGTCCAGTACTCTGTATCAGTGCCCCACCCTGCTGTCCAAGTGCATTATGGGAAATGTAGGCTCTACCTCTGCTCCTCACAGTTCTAATCTGTCTCTCACAACAACAACACTGACACACCAGAGGCCTATACTACAGAGAGAGTTGAACCTCCTGTGGTTGAACTCAGGTTCTCAGGTAAAGTCGGGGTTGACAAACCCTGACTGCCTCGATCTGTGTTAAACGGTACGACGGTGGTTCAGATGTGGGTCAGTTGAGTCGGTGTTAACTTAATCAGAGTTAGTGCGTGTTGATTAAAGGGGCGTGCACCGTATCTCTCAGATGAAGAGCGCACGTTAATTCAGTGGGTTTAGAGGAATTTAAAGAGACTCTAACGACACAATGTCAAACCAACAAAGACAGAGAGACTGGTCACATGTTCTCTGGATTCTTCATCTGTAATATGAGATGTAAGGACACAGAACATATGTGATCAGATACTTGATTACAGTCAACACGTGGGTCACATGTCTGAGAATGAGCTGTTCCTGTTAACGATGTTCTGCCTGGAACACTCAGGCTGTATATGTATGAATGTAATGCTGTTATGTTCAGTATGAACTTCATATTAACAGTAACTGAAATTGAAAATGGAAAATATGGAGCACTAAAAAAAACATTTATTGGTCCACATATCTCTACCATCCACTACTTTTTTCTTTCTTTTTCTTTTTCTTTTTTTTGGGGGGGTGGGGGGGCTGACGGTCTTTAGACAACCCCCGTCCTGCAGAGTCAGCCTCTCTCAGTCGTTGTGTCAATATTGATTGGTTGTTCCACCTGTGGGGCGGAGCTTAGGTAGAAGTAACACCTGTAACACCGAGTTAACCACGAACATAAACTGCTCAGAGCAGTTTAGAGATGCAGTGTAAATCACCATGGCAACAGACCTCAGGTAAAACCTGTCCACCTTTCATAGTACAGGTTAATCAGGAAGTTACACCTGACGTCACCAAGTTACTCCTGAAGTTACTCTGATAAGACAGTAACCTCGCTTCGTAGTACAGGCCTCAAAGGGTCCAACCAGCTGTCTGAGTCATGTGGCTGTTTCCAGGCCTGTGATTGGTCAGAGTGAAACAGCAGCAGCCCCAGTTCCTCTGTGTTTTAGAGGAATACAAACGTCTGAAGCTTGTTTCAGCCTGTTCAGCCAGACAACCACACCCTCTGCTCAACCACAAGGCATGCTGGGAGGAGAGAGAGAAGAGAGAAAGCTGTGCACTACACACTGTGTGTAGTGTAGTGTAGTGTGGGTCAGGGTTCAGAGAACTCTGACAAGATTCAAACATGGAAACATTAACGTTTCAGCTGCTGCTGTTAAACGTCCTGAAGCAGCTGCTTCAACAGTAAAACCAGGAAGTGAGTGTGAGCACAGAGAAAGTGGACGGAGGTGAAACCATCTGAGAAACAGCAGGAGACAAAAAGATAAGAGATGATTAGTGAGCAGCTGATGTGACTTCGGTCAGCTGATTCATTAACCTGCTGAGGAAACAGTGACTCAGCAGCGTCTGGACGAACATTCAGTTTACAGAGAATAAATCAGACAGAGCAGCTCTCCTCTCCTGCAGATCTCTGACATTACAGTCGTCTGCTTCTCTGAGGGCTTCACATCCTTCATCAGGTCAAAGATCTGAGACAGACCTCAGACAGGTTCAAACAGGTACAGGTAAATCACAGGTCGACTGATGAGACTCAAACCACAACATCTGACACCGAAAACCACATCTCAGCATGTCAGTAAAGGACAGTTCTGCTGTTTTATCTCCATCTTTAGTCTGATTCTCTCTGAGTCTGAGGCTGCAACACAGACGTTTCATTATCATCAGCAACAATCAGGGCACAGAAAAACAAGCAGCAGTCGATGGGCTGATTCCAGCTGAAGATCTGCTGTAACCTTCAGTGTAAAGACGTCACGTTCAGCTCTGCACTCAGATCAACCCTCCATCACATGAACGAGTGCAGAGGAAACCAGACGACACACAGGATTCAGGATTTACTCACATTCTTTCTGATCAAACACTCGATCACATGATCTGATGACAAGAGACGCAGCTACAGGAGGTAATAACCTGGAGGCTCCTGGAGTTCTCAGTGTGTGTGTCAAAGGTCAAAGTTCAGCTACAGAGCGTATTTACAGGAACAGCTGCTGATCGCCTCAGATCAATAAGACTGGACGTCTGTCTGAACCTGTCGACTCCTCCTCAGGGTCCAGACTCTGTGATGTCTAACTCACCTGATAATTGATTAAGGTGAAAATGATCAGCTGACTCTGAGCTGCAGCTGTGAACTGAACAGATGTTGAGATGTGACTGGCAGCTTCAAACCTAACTAACTAACTAACTAACTAACTAACGTGCCCGGTGTTAACCAGCTGAACTGACCCACAGCAGCAGGATCAGACCTGCAGTCTGTGAACCTCAGTCCGGATCATACACGGACCCCGAGGCCTCTGCACCACCTCCACTGTCTGCTGCTAACGTCTGTTAGCATTTAGCTTCTCACCGGCTCCGTATGACGATAGAAGCGGTTACATGTTCCAGAGCAGCAGACAACAAAGTGTCCACCACCCCGTTACCACCCCGTCTGTAACCGGAGCTCACTTCCGACACCAGTCCACAAACTTTGCTAGCCTCTGCGCTAACTAGCATGCTACTAGCCCCGGCCGTTTGACGCCATGATACACCTGGCTAACTGACTAGCTTCAGCGGCTAACGGACGCAGAGCGGAGAGGAAGGAAACAGCGCGACGACATTTCAATAAACTTCACCGAGTCTCCGTCGGTTCGTGTTCGGGTGCGGACGGACGGTTACAGCGGCAGAACCCACCGGACAGAGGCCGAGGGTCAGACTAACCTGAGGGGCGATCTCTCCGTCTCTGTCCGCTGCTGGCAGCTGTTCCCGGTTCGTCCCGGTTCACGTTAAACTCCGCTGCGGATAAACGTCGTTTTAAACCGTGAATGTCGGTCTGACCGGAGCTCCACCGTCACCGAACCTGTCGGTTCTCCTGACCGAACTAACGTCTACAGACCGAGCACCCGGACGTACAGCTGGAGCTGCTGCGTCATGACGTCACAACGCCTGCCAAAGATCGTCTGTGTAAAAGGATGTGTCTTACATCGAATTTAAGATTTTAAGAACGAGGAACGTGTCTGTTTTAGTAAAAATGAAACATATAAAACAATCACTGACCTCTGTAAGTTAGAAACTGTCACACCTTTTTAAAAATCCCTTTATTTCCTGTTTTATTTCCTTGTCATGTTTCATTGAATGATATTGTGTCTGTGGCTGAACCGGTTGTTTCCACTGTTGATCCCTTGTTTATCTGATAAAAGGTTCTGGTTCTGTGTGACCGCTGGTCCAACACTAAAACACCTTTAATTCACTGTGACAGAAAGCCAAGAGAAGTTTGGTGTTCTTACTAAAAATAACTCAAAACGATCGATCAGTTATCAGAATATTCAGCAGTTTATTTTCTGTGGATTGATTGATCAATCTACAAACATTTTTTGAAAAGAATCAGATTTTAATCTTCTGTTATTTGATCCAATTTCGAGTTTAATTTAATGGATCTATTCTCTCCTTTATTGTCCTCTCTAGTTGGAATTTCTCTTCAGAAGATTTACACTGTTTTTTATTCAATAAAAGTTTTATTGATTAAATTATTTATGAACATTAACAGTTAGTTTGATGTTTATTTTTCATCATTACTCACGTTATTTAAACCTGAACAGTAGGTTTGTATTTTGGAGTGTTTTGGTTCCCAGCAGCAGAGACAGAGTGAGACCTCTCGTGTTTCATCATTTATCTGTGAACCGTCTTCAGTTTCAACAACAACAACAACAAAACATCAGAACCAGGAGAACCTGAGCCCTCCTACAGCCACGGGTCAAAGGTCAGACTGGACTGTCCCTCTCCCACCTCCTCCTTTCCTTCTCTAGCTTTTCCCTCCTCCCTGATCCTTTGTCTGTCTCCTTCCCTCCTCTCTTCCGTCCTCTCTCTGTCCCCTGTGTCCTCCTCTCCTCTCACCTCCTGCAGAGGACGAGAATGATGCGTTTAATGTCTCTCCTGTTGACATGTAAAAATAAATACACAGAGTTTATGTCAGAGGAGTCTCCTCTTCCTCCTCTTCCTCCTCAGCTTATTAACAAACACATTAACTGTCAGTTTAAGACCTGAGACAATGAGGCCACATCTCCACCCCCTCCTCCTCCTCCTAAACCTGAGGACTCTTCAGACCTGCAGCAGTGGCGCCCCCTGGTGTCTGCGTGAAGCATATTATACAGTATATCAATATAATTTATTTTTTAATGATTTATATTATTATAATAATATCAAAAATGATACTAATACTAAATTATATTTTGAAGTATTAAATGAAATCAAATTCAAACATTATGTAGAATAACTATAATGTATTTAGTATATAATAATATAATGCACTAAGGAAAATATAACTGATTATAATATAACTAATAATATAATACATTTTTAGTCAATTTACTAGATAATACTAGAGTATTAAACAGAATTAATCAAATTCATTTGATATACATCAATATAACATGCTTTAAATACAACTTCCATGTATAATAATATAATTAATTATTTAAAACTACTATATAACTTCAGAGGTCAGAGGTCAGGTTCTGCTGTACAAATACAAACATACAAACAGCTGGTGGTTAAAGATAAAGCCTTTATTTCTGAGTCACCTGAGTACAAAAAGAGACTATTACAAAAGGATCCACTGAGGATGATTGTTTACTGATCAATTTCTCTGGATCTACAGAATCTATGGAAAATCTTTTGTAGATCTATGGAAGGAATCTGATGAATCTGCCTATTTTAGAAAATGATGATCTACAGATGATGTACATTAGCTCTCTGGTGGATCCCCAGTAGATCCTTCTATCTATGATATATATAGTATTAGTATAGTGTTGGATTTCTTATGAATTAATTGACGATCCCCTGTAGACAGATGGATCCACCCTCCCCCAACCCTTCATTCTGTGATGGATTTGGTGATGGATCTGGTGATCTGTCTCAGGGCAAGGTCTCCATGTGGACCTTGGACAGGGTGAGGTCGTAGTAGATGTTGAGTTTGTTGATGGCACTCAGGTTGGTGATCCGGTGTTTGTACTCCAGCAGGTGAGAGTTGTTGATGGCCACTTTAAACTCCCTGTTGGTGCACAGGATCTTCATCTGCAGCAACAAAACCACAAACTGTTGTTAACCTAATAAAAGGTCATGGACTGTGGTGAGTTCAGGGATCCTCTGACATCTGAGTGTCACTGATAGAGGACAGACCAAACCCAAACAAGGACCTTAGACTGAAAAGGGTTTATCTATATTATTATATAATAATAAAAATAAAATCAGATTATTTTTATCGATATAAAATCAGCATCTGACCTCAAACGACTGTCCCTTGGCGAAGGGAAAACGCTGCAGTTCTCTCTCCTCTTTGCCCCACTTCTTGCCAATGCAGCTGTTCCTGACGATCACCTGCTGGCCACCCTCATTGAAGCGAGGATTGAAGTGGAAGGCCAGGTCACTCGATGTGGACAGATCCACTGTGATCCTGAAAACCAACAGAGACCATCACTGACCATCACTGACCAGGTGAGCAATGTTAAAATTGGTAACTGTCTTTTAGAACATATTCATCCATCCATTCATCCATC
>NW_026118169.1:47500-67500 GCF_001640805.2 Lates calcarifer
ATGCTGCTGCTCTGTGAAACACACACTCACAGGAGCTTTAAACAGCGTGTGTGTTTGGGCGTGGTCAACGAGTCCCGACTCAACGACAGGAAACAGGAACCTGAAGACAAACGAAGGAAAATTCAACCTTTCTACAACAACAGTTTTCTGTCTGCTCTGACAGAAGCATGGGCAGGGAGTTACCTCAGGTACTCCAGGACATGTACTTAGTTACTTCCACTGCTACAAACACTCTTTGTGTTTGAATGTCTGACATGATGTTGTATCAGAACATCTGTCACAGTTCAGATATCTATTAACATCAATATTATTAATAATCCTATCTTTTCATTCTAATAAAACTGTTCATCTGGTTTTACTTTTTCTACTTAGACACATTTTGCTCTGTGACTTTTATTTGTAATGGAGTAATGGAGTATTTTAAAACACACACAGAGACTGTGAAATCGTTTCTGTCTCTAACAGAGCAGCAGATGTGTTGGTGGAGAAAACAAACACACCTCTGACAACTGCAGCTGTAACACAACAAAGTCATGTGATAATAAAACAGATGAAGCTCTGTGTGTGTTCACAGACGACGAACCATCACTCACTACATTTACAGCCTCATGAAATGATCAAAAAGAAATCACACAGTAAAGTACAACAGTTCAGTACAGACAAAGTAGAAAGTATCAGAAAATGAAAATACTCAGCTGTCTTTCAGTCCTGAGCAGAGTCAGCGTGTGTGTGTGTGTGTGTGTGTGTGTGTGTGTGTGTGTGTTGGAGCTGGGTGGAGACGACTTTCTCACGACAAACACAAAGCCTGAGCTGTTCCTGTTCGTCTCTGTCAGTGGAAATAAACTGAACAAAACTCAAACTCTTCGACAGAGAAAAACATCACATCTCAGCGTTCACATCAACTTCCTGCTTTTAATTCATTGAACAGAACCTGAACAGAACCTGAACCTGAACACAGAGTTAGAGCCTGAAACAGGAGGAGACGAGGACGTACCTGAGTTCACCTGAGAGCTGCAGACACTCACTGACTCTGCAGGAACCAGGAGCGGCTTTAAGCCCTGGAGCCACACCCTTCTCACACACACACACACACACACACACACACACACACACAGTATGGGTGTGTCAGTGTGTGTGTATTTGGGAGCGTTGCCATGTAAACTTTATTTGTAAACCAACTTGTTTCAGTCCAAACACTTTTTTTTCTTTCACTGACTCTTGAGATCAAAGTGGATTATTGATCTGTCTGTCCACAGACTGGACCAGGGACTGGACCAGGGACTCGGACCACAGACTGAAAACCAGGAAGCAGAAGATGTGAGAGAAAAGATTCAGGAAACTAAACAAGATGAATGATAAAAACATAAGAAATGATTATTAACATGAACACAGAGAAACTGATCTGAGGTCTGTTCATTAAAGAGTCAGCTGACACACACACACACACACACACAATCTTTGATGCATGACTATGAATCATCACTGTTGATGCACAATGAATTCCTCCTGTTCTGTGTGTGTGTGTTCCACATATTACTCATGTTGTGGGAACCTAAATCTGTTTACACACTCACATCATAGGGACTTGTTCTCCTTATGAGGACACAAACCAAGTCCTCATAACGTACATCATTATATCTTAAGGTGAAGATGCGTCTGAGGTGAGGTGAATGTACGTCACTGTAATGTCCTCTGAAGTCATGGAGACACAACCTCCTCCCCTTCCTCCTGCTCCTGCTCCTCTCTCCTCCCCTTCCTCCTGCTCCTGCTCCTCTCTCCTCCTCTTCCTCCTGCTCCTGCTCCTCTCTCCTCCTCTTCCTCCTCCTCCTCAGATCAATTTGTCAAACTGAATAAAGATGAAAAACTGGGAACACGTCCTGTGTGTTACAGTGAATCAGGTTCGACCCTGTGAGAGGAGGAGGTTCTGTTCTTCAGCTGAGGCAGCAGGGGGCAGCAGAGGACCATCACACAACACAGAACCAGTTCAACAAGAGGCAACAGACTCTCAACAGAGGGGGGGGGTGTAGACCCCCTGTAGATACTGCAGTGTGTGTTGGTGTCTCAGGATCAGCTCCTCTCACTTCATCAGCTTCATGTTTGTCCCTGGTTGAAGAGAACTGCTGTAATTCTTCATGACAAAGACTGAACCCGGAGCTGGAAACATTCATCTGATCCATGACGGATGAACTTGGTCAGCATCAGTCCTGCTGATACGAGGCAGGTTGGATCCATGAGTTCATGTTGTTTACACCAGATTCTGACCCAGAAATCCAGACTCATCAGAGCAGACGATGTGTTTCCAGTCTTCTGTTGTCCAGTGTTGGTGAGTCTGTGTGAACTGTAGCCTCAGTTTCCTGTTCTCAGCTGACAGGACTGACTCCTGCAGTGGTCTCTGCTGCTGTCTGCCTTCACACATGATCTGCAGACTGCAGGTTGTAACCAGTGGTTATCTGAGTAACTGTTGCCTTCCTCTCAGCTCTAAGCGGTCTGACCTCTGACCTCCTGTAAACTCTCTGTAAAGTCTAGAGATGGTTGTGAGTGAAAGTCCCAGTAGATCAGCAGTTTCTGAAACACTCAGACCAACAACCAGGACACATTCAGAGTCTGACATCACCTTTCCTCCTCAGTCCGATGCTCAGTCTGAACTCCAGCAGGTTGACGTGTTGCTGCTGTGTGATTGGCCAATCGTTCACATCATGTTTATTTCCTCTCCATTGTCTCCAGTGTTTCTTGGTGCGTTGCTGCCACCAGCGGTCCGTCAGTGGAAATGCATGAACCCAGGATGTGAGCTGTTCATGTTCACACAGGCACAAACAGTTTCACTGTTTCTACCTACTTCCTGTTTGTATCCATGGTCCCTGTAGAGTTACAACCTCTTCTTGACTCTGACATGTTTTATCTGCCCAGGTTCAAACTCACCTCCTGACAGGACGTCAGTCAGCCAATCAGCTGCCTCCGCTATAGAGAGAGGTTACCTTCAGTCACCTGTCCTGAGTCTGCAGCAGAGAACCACCAACCTGCTGAGACTCGGAGGTCGGTCATGTGACCCTGTGACGCTGCAGAGGAGTGGACAGCTGCAGGATCAGGGCGAGCTGTTCAGACACGCAGACGTGTTGAAGCAGAAAGCTGCAGAGAGCAGGAGATGAGGTGCAGATACACAGAGATAAGGCTGTCATCACACTGACAGAGGAAAGTGAAGGTGGAGATGATCTGTCACTGAATACCTCACAACAAAGAGCTGAACACACAGATCTTATCCTCAGCAGCTGTGAAACCTGCAGCCGTCAGACTCTGAGGAATGTTTCGTTTCACTTGCACAGACCTTCTGTCTCTGAGGATGATCATCAGAAAGATTCAATATTCATCAGGACTGAGTCTGATTCCTGCTCCATGTGGTTTTCCATCACTGATCTGGAGTCACATCATTTTCTACCTTTACTTTCTCTGATCGTGTCTCTGGATGATTTCTCTAAGTTTTATAAATGAAGGAAACACATTTTAATAGATTACCCACAAAATGAATGTGTCAAAACTTAAAGTAGTTTCAAAGTCTGATGAACGAGATACAAGTTCTGAATGAAGTATTAGAGATCTAACTCATCCATGATCCACAGGTATCCTCATCGGACCAATCAGAGGCGGTTGCTAGGCGGAACAGAGTCAGCTGGCCAATTGGCGTATTTTTCTGCCGTTGTTGGCTTGCGTGAGTTGTCATTGGTCGCGTTGTGTGTCGTCATCGGTCACGAGCTTCAGGGAGGAGCGTAGAGAGGCGGAGAAACGAAGCCGGAAACAGATTTAAACCAGTGTTTGAACCGTTGTTTCTGTTTGTCAGAACTGAGGGGAAACCGGGTCAGTGAAGACGCCTGATGTTAAAACAAACTGTGGAGCTGCTGTTTGTCCAACATGAATGAGGCCGGACGCTGAACACCTGCGGCGCGAAGGTAAGGCTAAGGAGTGAACTAGCTAGCGGCTAGCGTTAGCATTTGCGTTAGCGGCGAGCGTTAGCATTAGCCTTCTCTGTTAAAGACGTGTTTTGACCTTACTTCCAGTTTAAGTGTTTTTTATCTCGTGGGTCAGAGTGTGTGTGTCTTTCCCTGACGTGTTGTGTAACCCTAGCGTGGTGAAAACACAACAAGCTCCTGAGTCTGTTTAAATCTCTGCTGTGTTTGTTTCCAGTCACTTTAACTCGGTTTATATCGCTCTGTGGTGTCGGTGTCATCGGTTTGTGTCTATTTGAGGTCATTTTGTGTTTCATTGTGATTGCTGTGTCTTTGTAGATTAGCGGCAGTAATCTGTCCATTGCTTTATGGTTGAGTGCTGTGTATATTAGTGATGAGAAATTTCTTAAAACTTGACTGAGCTCAGTTTTATGTTAAATTCAATCTTGAAAACTAAAATTTAACTCTTTGCTCCTCCACAAGTTTGAAGCTCAAACATCTTAGTTCCTTTGTCAGGTGGTTTTTCAGGATATGATGATTTTTCTTGTCATGTGACAGGAAACAGCCCATTTTCTGAAACACTCCTCTAATGTTTGGAGAATATTCTGGTTCATCTGTAATGATTAATATCCAGTCATTAGTTTTTTTGGACTTGATGCTTGATTGAGCTCAGTTTGGTGTTAAAGGCTTGAAAACTACATTTTGACTCTGTAGTAGTGTATTGATCATTTTCCTTTGCATGTTTCTCTTTGGTTTCCTCCAGGTGTCACCACTTCATCCACGACATCGTCCTCAAAGACTGAGACGTTGTGATCGCATTGTCCACGATCGCAGAGACCTTGTCAAAGATGAGAGAGACGTTGTCCATGATCGGAGACATTGTCCATGACTCGTGGTGACTCGGTCCCCGATAAGTCGGCATCCCCGGCGTTCATTGAGGCATTGTCGATGATCACAGAGACACCGTCTAGGATCTCAGAGACATCGTCCACGATCACTAAGACATTGCCCACGATCGCAGAGAGTCTTTGAACAATGAGGAAGTTCTTTGAGACCAGGACAGAGGCCTCCAGGTAATTCACAAACAGTTTTACATCAACTGTCCAACACAGAGCACTGACATTAAAGTGTTTCTGTTCAGTATTCAGTATATCAGAAAAGTGTAATCATAAAAGTAAATGATGATTTTCCTTTGCATGTTTCTCTTTGATTTCCTCCAGGTGTCACCACTTCGTCCACGACATCGTCCACCATCGCAGAGACATGGTCCACGATCAGAGAGACATTGTTGAGGATGAGGGAGACATCGTCCACGATCAGAGACATTGTCCACGATCGTCAGAGACCTTGTCAAAGACGAGAGAGGCGTTGTCCATGATCAGAGACATTGTCCCATGCTTCGCAGAGCTCTGCGCAAGAATCGGTAGAGACACTGTGGTTCCTCGATTCGATCGGCATGACCGCGATCAGGAGACATTGTTAATGATCAGAGAGACACCGTCTATGATCTCAGAGACATCGTCCACGATCACAAAGACATCGTCAATGATCACAGAGACTTTGTCCATAATCTCAGAGACATTGTCCGTGCGATCACAGAGACGTAGTCCACGATCACAGAGACATCGTCCACGATCACAGAGAGACCTCATCCAAACCTTGGTATTAATTAATTTAGTAGTGAATATAACAAGAACTGATTAATCCTGTCTATTAAATCTGAAAAAGTACTGACTGTAATCAGCTCAGAGCTCAAGGTGACGTTTTCAGATCTTTTGCTTAATCAACAGTATTTACTATTTGTCATATGACAAAGAAAACTGTTAAATTCTCACCTCTCAAGCCTCTGTCTTGAAGCAAATATTTGGCATTCTAGGTTTTAAAAAATAAGTATCAGAATAGTTGTCAATGTTTTTGTCTGTGGACAAAGTGACTGTAGCTCTCCTCACCTTCTCACCAAACTATATCAAACACATCAGAACCAACAAACGCTAAACGTTCTGTCTTGGATTGTTATTGTTCAGGATTTTTTCTTTAGTTTGATTGGACATGATGAGAAGAAATTCTTAATTATTTGTATGTGCGAGACACACTAGACTACACCGTACTGTTTTCATGGTTAAACTGTTGATGAGGAATAGGTAGTAGTGTATTAATCATTTTCCTTTGTATGTTTCTCTTTTATCTCCTCTAGGTGTCACCACTTCGTCCACAACATCATCCACTATCGCTAAGACATTGTCCAACCTCATCAAAGATGATAAGAGAAGTTGTCCGTGATCTGAGACGTCGTCCCGTGCTTCTTAGATTTCTATGCAAGAATCTGTGCAGATTGGGGTCACCAATTCAATGGCATCAACCGCTATCATTGTTACTGTCGATGATCACAGAGACACCGTCTATGATCTCAGAGACATCATCCACGATCACGAAGACATCTTCCATGATTTCAGAGACACTGTCCACAATCACAGGGGGTCTATACGATGCAGAGACCTGGACAGAGGCCTCCAGGAAACTTTGCATCAGCTGTCCAACAGCACTTACTGTTTATGTTCAGTATTCAGTATATCAGAAAGAGTGTAATATTAGCAATTTGCTATATATAAATACATAAGTAATCTAAGTAATATAAATGTAATTAGCAATATCAGAAGTAAGATGTAATTGTCAAAGGAATCTGTTAGTAGATGTAGTTTGCAATAGTAAAACTTATCTGTAAATTTAGAATATGTAATAACAAAAGTCATATGTAATAGTAACCGTAATCTATAATATAGAAACTATGCAGAAGTAATAGCAATCCAAAACAGAAGTTAAAATGTCATGTCATAATAAGGCATTAAGAATGTTATAGAAATGTCATAGCACAGTAATGTGTCAAACATCATCAAAAAATTTAATATTGTAGTAAGGTCTCAAATAGTATAATAAAGCATAAAAAACCTTTGAAAAATGTCATAGGATTGTTAAGTGTTAAAAACTGTCAAAAAATGTGATAGTATACTAAGGTGTTAAAAAATGTCATACTAAAGTGAGGCATCAAAAAACTAAAAAAATGTCATAGTGTAGTAAGGTGACAAAAATGTTTTAAAAAATTTATTGTATACTAAGGCGTTAAAAAATGGCGACAAATGTCACAGTATAGCAAGACGTTAAAAGAATGTGGAAAAAATGTAGTATAATAAATCATCAAAAAGCCTCAAAAATTGTCATAGTAGAGTGTCAAAAAATGTAAAAAAAAAAATGTCATAGTATTGTAAGGCATCAAATGTCGTCAAAAGATGGCATAGTATAATAAGGTATCAAAAGTTATCATAGTAAGGTGGCAAAAATGTAAAAAAAAAAAAAAAAGTCATAGTGAGGTGGAAAAAAACTTAAAATGTCATAGTATAGTAAGGTGTAAAAAAATTGCGAAAAATGTAATAGTATTTTAAGATGTTCAAAAATGTTAAAAATGTCATAGTAAGGTGACAAAAGTGGTCAAAAATTGTCAGTATAGTAAGGCATCAAAAAATGTCATAGTATTTTAAGGTGTCAAAATTTTTTTTTTAAAATGTCAGTATATTAAGGTGACAAAAATGTTGAAAAATTGTCATAGTATAGTAAGCATCAAAAACCCTAAAAAATATCATCCAAATGCTGTGCAGTAGAATAGGAAAAGTTAAACATGGTAATATAGGCATTTGATGGATTGTTAAACTGTCTTTATGTTTCTTGTATTAAATCATTTAAATTGCAGGATGTGAAGCTTTGGGAAGTTTCTGTAATTAACCTGTCTCTGAAGGAGAAGATTGTAGACTGAAGAGGACAACAAAAGTAGTTAAATGTTATTTAAGATGCTTAGAGATGTTTAAGTCTTAATATGCATATCCTCATCTGTCTTCGTCACTACATTAAATGTTTGGTGAGAGAATAACAAAGTGTCTCCAAGTGGTCAAACATCTGTCATTATCTTTGCTGTAGTTTGTTAAATATTGTCTAGAACAGAATCAATAAAGTTTTGTTGCTTAATGTTTGAGTTTCTCTTATTTCAAATTGACATCACAACCCTAACCCTAACCTCTGGTTAAAAGCTGTAACCCTAACCCTAACCTCTGGCTACAAGTGGTTAACCCTAACCCTAAAATTGCTAACCCTAACATCTGGCTACATGTAGCTAACCCTAACCCTAACCTCTGGCTACAAGCCTTAATCCTAACCCTAACCTCTGGTTAAAAGCCATAACCCTAACCCTAACCTCTGGCTACAAGTGGTTCAAAAAACATAACCCTAACCCTAAAATTGGTAACCCTAACATCTTGCTACAAGTGGCTAACCCTAACCCTAACCTCTGGCTAAAAGCTGTAACCCTAACCCTAAACTTTGGCTACAAGCTGTAACCCTAACCCTAACCTCTGACTACAAGTGGTTAACCCTAACCCTAACCTCTGGTTAAAAGCTGTAACCCTAACCCTAACCTCTGGCTACAAGTGGTTAACCCTAACCCTAACCTCTGACTACAAGTGGTTAACCCTAACCCTAAAATTGCTAACCCTAACATCTGGCTACATGTAGCTAACCCTAACCCTAACCTCTGGCTACAAGCCTTAATCCTAACCCTAACCTCTGGTTAAAAGCCATAACCCTAACCCTAACCTCTGGCTACAAGTGGTTCAAAAAACATAACCCTAACCCTAAAATTGGTAACCCTAACATCTTGCTACAAGTGGCTAACCCTAACCCTAAACTTTGGCTACAAGCTGTAACCCTAACCCTAACCTCTGACTACAAGTGGTTAACCCTAACCCTAACCTCTGGTTAAAAGCTGTAACCCTAACCCTAACCTCTGGCTACAAGTGGTTAACCCTAACCCTAACCTCTGACTACAAGTGGTTAACCCTAACCCTAACCTCTGGTTAAAAGCTGTAACCCTAACCCTAACCTCTGGCTACAAGTGGTTAACCCTAACCCTAAAATTGGTAACCCTAACATCTTGCTACAAGTGGCTAACCCTAACCCTAAAATTGGTAACCCTAACATCTTGCTAACCCTAACCCTAACCCTAACCCTAAACTTTGGCTACAAGCTGTAACCCTAACCCTAACCTCTGACTACAAGTGGTTAACCCTAACCCTAACCTCTGACTACAAGTGGTTAACCCTAACCCTAAAATTGCTAACCCTAACATCTGGCTACATGTAGCTAACCCTAACCCTAACCTCTGGCTACAAGCCTTAATCCTAACCCTAACCTCTGGTTAAAAGCCATAACCCTAACCCTAACCCTAATCTCTGGCTACAAGTGGTTAAAAAAAAACATAACCCTAACCCTAAAATTGGTAACCCTAACAGCTTGCTACAAGTGGCTAACCCTAACCCTAACCTCTGGCTAGAAGCTGTAACCCTAACACTAAACTTTGGCTACAAGCTATAAACCTAACCCTAACCCCTGGCTAGAAGTGGCTAAAAAAAACTGTAACCCTAGCCTCTGGCTAAAAATATTCACCTTCATACAATATTAAACAGACAAAATATTCAGTGTTCAGAAGTATTTATTTGACTAAGAGTAAGATAATCTTTTATTAGTCAGACAGTGGGGAAATTCAGTGCATCAGCAAAAATACAGAAAAAACATGATAAAATCAAGACAAAATATAAAACAAGATAATGTATAACTATATAAAAAATATAGCCAATATGTACAGTATAAACAGGACTATATACGCAGTAATAGATTGAATTTGAGCACTGAAATTGCACTTTTTACCATACCATACCATAGTATAGTAAGGAGTCAAAAAATGTCAAAAAATGTCATAATATAGCAAGGCATCAAAAACATGTCATAGCATATTAAGGTGTCAAAAGCTGTTAAAACATTTTTAAAAATGTAATAGTATATAGTAAGGTGTAAAAAATGTGCTAACATAATAAGGCGCCAAACATTTCAGAAATTGCCATAGTATAGTAAGCTGTCAAAATGTCAAAAAATGTCACAGTATAGTAAGGTGTCAAAAAAAGTCAAAACAGCTTATAGTATTGTTAGGTGTCAAAAACCATCAGAAAATGTCAGGAGTATAGTAAGGCATCAAAAAATTTCAAAATATCATAGTATAGTAAGGTGTCAAAAAAGGGCACAGTATATTTGGGTGTCAAAAACCATCAAAAAAATGTCATAGTATAGTTAGGTGTCAACAAGAAATAAAAACAAATTTCAATAGTCAAAAAAATGTCAAAAAATTTTTGTATCGTAAGGCATAAAAAAAAATCTAAACTTGCCATAGTATAGTAAGGCGTCAAAAAACCTTGAGCAGAACCGGAAGGGTAGTGAGAGAAGAACATAAGATAACACAGGTTCCATATGAGATGTAAGATGAGGCCAGTAATACAGCAGTAGTAATGATAGTACTGATAATTAAAGTATTAACTGCTAACACAGCAATACAACTAATAGCAGTGTAAGTAATTTCTAATTCTAGCAGCAGGTGTTGAGTGGAGTTGTAGGAGCAGCAGGGGACTTGTCATCACAGATCAGACTCTACAGCTCCAGAGGCAGAAATACCTGCAGAAAGAGACAGAAGAGGAGAGAGAGACAGAAGAGCACAATACTACAGGAAAGGGGACATATTGAGTTAGTAACATGTAACATGGGATATGAATCCATATCGTGGAGAGAGGGGGAGAGAGGGAGAGAGAGAGAGAGAGAGAGAGAGAGAGAAGCTCAGTGTATCATGGGAGATCTCCCGGCAGTCTAGGCCTATAGCAGCATAACTAAGGGATGGTTCAAGCCTGAGCCAACCCTAACTATAAGCTTTATCAAAGAGGAAAGTTTTAAGCCTACTCTTAAAGGTACAGAGGGTGTTTCTGCCTCCTGGACCGAGACTGGGAGAAGGTTCCACAGTAGAGGAGCCTGATAACTGAAGGCTCTGCCTCCCATTCTACTCTTGGAAACTCTGGGAACCACCAGTAAACCAGCATTCTGGGAGCGCAGAGTCCTGGTGGGATTGTATTGATTGTATGAGATCTTTAAGGTAAGATGGAGCCTGACCATTAAGGGCTTTGTAAGTGAGGAGGAGGATTTTGAATTCTACTCTGGATTTGACTGGGAATGGAAATTTATGGAGTGTTTCCTGATAATGTTGCCCAAGGGAAGCATATACAGGGTGAAGAGGATTGGTCCAAGCACTGACCCTTGTGGAACTCCATGTCTAACTTTTGTGTGTATGGAGGAGTAGTTGTTAACATGTACAAACTGAAGCCTATCAGATAGATAGGACTTAAACCAGTTTAGTGCAGTTCCTTTAATACCAATAAAGTGATCCAGTCTCTGTAAAAGGATGTGATGGTCAATCGTATCAAAAGCAGCACTGAGATCTAACAAGACAAGTACAGAAACAAGTCCGTTGTCTGATGCAATCAGGAGGTCGTTTGTAACTTTTACAAGTGCTGTCTCTGTGCTGTGATACAACCTAAATCCTGACTGAAAATCCTCAAATAAACTATTATCCTGTAGAAAGTCGCACAACTGTTTTGCAACTGCTTTCTCCAGGATCATTTTATATTTTCTGTTTTATATACATATATATATTATACACAAATATTTTGTTACATTGTGTTTGTTTTTTAGACTGATAAGTTATGGCACCTTTTATTTGTTGCTCTTTGTTCCAGACACGAGGTTTTAAAGAGTCAAACTGCAGCTGAGATAATGACAGAGTCAGAAAATAATAAACTAACACTGACCTTCTGGAAATGTCTTCACGTCTGTCTCTACTCTCTGTGATTTAATGGTTAAAGTTTGAATCCTGTGGAGAAAAACACAACAAATATTATAAATATATATAAAAGTGTGACTTTTAACACATCAAAATAAAGGCACAGAGAGTTTCTGGGTATCAAACTTCAAACTGTCAAGACAGTAAATCTATATAGTGGACTAACTGGTTCTGGACTAATCAGAACTAGTCCAAATGTTAAATTAGCTTTGTACAGTAGCTGACTGGAAAACTGACTCCAGCAACTGCTGATATTCACAGGAGGGAGGGAGAGACAAAGAGAGGCAGAGAGAGAGAAAGCATGAGGATTAGAGAGAAAGAGTAAAGTGGGGTTCACACCAAAAGATAATCAGGTCTGATTATCTGATGATTTAATGTGAAAATCTGAATAAATAAATGATGCCTCACTATGATGTGACATTTTTACTTTTATTTTGGATTACTATTACTTCTGCATTGATTTTACATTACAGATTACTTTAAATGTTAGATTACTTTTACCATTTCATATTACTATTCCTAATAGCATATTACTTGTAAATTTACAGATAATGTTTCATGTTTCCTCTGTGGTTTGGAGCCTCGCTCCGTTCTCCCTGAAACTCTCAGAGGAATAAAAATGTCCATTCACAGAGAAATTTACTCATTTGTCCTGAAGTTGAGACGTTTCAGTAACTGGACCTGAGTTCATGTGAGAGTTCACGTGTCAGAGTTTCCTTCACATGTTTTTATCACATTAGCAAATATTTTCAGCTTCTCTTTCATCTCCATTTAGCCGGCGCCCCGGTGCATTCTGGGTGATGGGGCAGCAGGAGCTTCCCACCATAAATCTGCAGCTCATGAACGCTCTTTCATTAAACGACTTTATTAAATCACCAGCAGCCCGACAGCTGAGGTCAGTGTGTGTGTGTGTGATGACTTCAGCAGATGTTACAGTAGAAACCTCAAACAGTAAAAGTAGAGTCCAGCCTTCCTCCTGACAGAGACCGAACCTTCAGACAGGACTCCACTTTCATCAGCCAGAGTTTAAGCCTCATGTCGACATTAGCATGTTAGCATCTCTTAGCATGGAAATATTTGAGCATTTTAGCATGCTAATACATTTGCCAGCTGTGTATGGAGTCAGTTCATGTTGGATGAGTCTGTGGTGCAGCTCCTCTAATCTGTGTGTAATCTGAGTGTACAGGGACTCTCAGGTGGACTCAGGTGGACTCAGGTGTGCAGGTGTGCAGAAGGTGTGACATCATCCAGTGACGATAACCACAGGACTGGACATGATGTTTCACCAGAGAGAAACCTGTTCAAATATTTACCATGAACAGACACAGTGATGGAAAGTGACAGAGTAAAAGAAAAATGAAATGACACATTGTTCAGGATGAAATCAGTGTAACTGAGGCTCATCGTTACCTGTCAGGTGTCTGCAGGTGTAGTTTTCCTCCTCTGCTGCTGCAGCTGATCCTCCAGTTGCTGCCTTTAAACCACCACAGAAGAAGAGGAGGACAGAGTGAGAGAACCATGCGTCACTGTGATGAAGGTTCGTCCTCCTCATCGCTCCTCCTCTCTTCACAGACGTCACAGTTTCTTCACCAGCTGCTGTTTCATCAAACACACAAAAATACTAATGATCTAGTAACTCACTGAAAATTAATGATTAGAGAAGTCCAGTCACAGTAACTTGACTTGTAATGGAGTATTTTTATACAGGTATAGTGGTATTCAAAGGGTCAGAGTACTTCATTCAACTCAGCAGAAAACACAGAGCTGACGACTGTTCATCATCTGTTTTATCACTGACCATACACTCAGTGAACAGAGACAATGAGGCTCCTCTGCATCTGTGCCTCCAGTCACAATTAAATCTGAGAGACCCCAGTGTTTAACACACACACACACACACACACACACACTGACCACAAACCTTTCACCTGAGGGGACGAGTCTCAATTATAATTCAGCTTTTGTTCACCCGGAGGTTTGATGAAGAAAACACTGAGACACTGACGCACTGAAAAACCCTGAATCTCCTTCACTGATGCTGAAAATGAATGAATGTTAAACACAGGGAGCCACTGTTCTGTATGTGAATGTGACACTGTGATGGCACATTCACATGCAAAAATATTAAAACTATACTCAGTCCCACAGTGATGATGTGTTCCTGTAGTCCAACACTGAAGTCAGCATCAGCCTGGTTCCTCCATAAAAGCCAATTTGGATTATTCCAGAAAATAAACAGTGAGCAGCTAAAGTTTCTGATCCTTCAGGTTTAGTTGATCAGATCATCTTCACAGATGAACTCCACTGTTCTGATGTTTGAAGTAAGAAGCTAATGTTAGGCTATAAACCAACTACACCACGGTCACATGACGTCAACGTCTCCACCACTAAGCTTCCAACTGGTCATTTCATTTAGCTCTGAGCTCTTCTACAAAAGCCTTTCTTCTTAGAAAGTTAGTGAGAGTTTGAAAGAGCGTGAGTAGAAACACAACGAGGCTGTAAAGGTGGACTGGTGAGTAGATGGGTTTTCATGTTAACGTCCCCGACAACCTCTGTAGTCTCATTTAGACACTCGTTAGCAACCGCCTTTTTTAAGACACGTAAAAGCTTCAAACATCAGGAGTGGGGGATTTACTGACCCATTTTATGTTGGAGAATCAAACCTGAAAATGTCTTGAGCTTGTGTTAAAACCACAGACCTTATTTCAGACATTTAACCAGAAACACACTGACAACAGGAAGAGCTAACATGCTAACATGCTAACTGACTTCCTGGTTCTAGCATCAGTCCTGCAGAGCTCTGTAACACTGACCATTAAAATTAAAGTAAATACACAAACACTGTCTCCACCATCACTGCAGCTTGAGGCCACACACACACACACACACACACACACACACACACACACACATAATCTATACACATCTGAGAGTCTGTGTGTGTGTGTGTGTGTGTGTGCAGCCTGCAGCAGTTAACACTGTCAGTGTTGATGTGAGTGATGTTGCGATCCTGGATGTTAGTGATGACACCACTGTGACCTCTGAGATTACTGCCCTGAGGCGCGCGTGTGTGTGTGTGTGTGTGTGTGTGTGTGTGTGTGTGTGTGTGTGTGTGTGTGTGTAGCAGGGGTATGTATCTGAGTAGCTGCAGTATTTGGGGGGTGGTATCTATAAAAATACCTCATGGAGGCTAAAACCAGGACTGGATCACCTTGGCCTGTTAAACTACAACCTAAACAGTTTCAGCTCGAATGATAAAAGTCTTGTTACCTCTGCTCGTCAACACAGCAGAGAAAATAGAAACACAAATACACAAACACAGACTCTCTGTCTGCTACACACACACATACACAGTAAATCCAGGTTTGACTTTACAGCCACTCTCTGCTGCCAGTAAAACATCAACCTGCAGTGGTTTACTGCTCTGTCACTGTGTGTGTGTGTGTGTGTGTGTGTGTGTGTTGTAAAATGAGCTCAGTGTTAATTTGCAAAAGAGGAAAATGAGGAGGAGCCTCAGATATTCAGTTCAACATGTTCAGTGACAGAACAGACGTCAGAATATCTGTTTGATGTTTCAGTCTCCTGTGAACCCTCCACACACTCTGAGACCTCACCTGCTCCTCACCTGCTCCTCACCTGAACCTCACCTGAACCTCACCTGAACCTCACCTGAACCTCACCTGCTCCTCACCTGAACCTCACCTGAACCTCACCTGAACCTCACCTGAACCTCACCTGCTCCTCACCTGAACCTCACCTGAACCTCACCTGAACCTCACCTGCTCCTCACCTGCTCCTCACCTGAACCTCACCTGCTCCTCACCTGAACCTCACCTGAACCTCACCTGCTCCTCACCTGAACCTCACCTGCTCCTTACCTGCTCCTCACCTGAACCTCACCTGAACCTCACCTGTTCCTCACCTGCTCCTCACCTGAACCTCACCTGCTCCTCACCTGAACCTCACCTGAACCTCACCTGCTCCTCACCTGATTGGTCATAAGACAGCACTCCACTCCTGTGGAGCGACAGGCTCAGACAGAGGTGATCAGTTTGAATCAGACTCAGCAGCTCGTTCGTCTCATCACAGCTGCACCTGCATCATCCACCTCCACCACCACCACCACCACCAACAACAACAACAACAACAACCACACACTCTTTACCTTCAGCTACACACAGGTTCCGATTCTCAGTCCACTGCAGCGTCTGTCATTAACTGACCTGAAGCATCTTCATCCTCCTCCTCTTCCTCACAGACTGAGAGGATTAAACACAGTCAGACTCTTCATCTGTAGTTTCCTCCTCAGGCTCATTAATCTCCTGTTTTCAAACATTAACCAGAGATTCATTCAAGCTGATTAAGTCTGACACAGTCTGTTACAGGTCAATAACACAGAGTCTCCGTCTCCTTCAGCTCCTGGTTTTGGTTCAATGTGAAATCTCACAGCAAAGACTTCACTCTGTCTTCAGTCAGATGAATGTCAGGATATTTCTCTCTGAGCCGGCAGGTTTCCTGTCACAGTTCAATGATTCAAACTAGAATCAACAGAAAAATAAAACTAAAGGAGTGAGAACATGGAAATATTATTTATATATTATACAGCTCATGGACTCAGACCTCAGAGGATCAGGATCTGAGCTGAGACTGAATCCTCCAGAGACTCAGACTCCACCCACCAAACCTGCAGCTCATTAATATTCATGAAGCTGTGTGTGTGTGTGTGTGTGTGTGTGTGTGTGTGTGTTTTACTGACAGACACCATCTGTTTAATAGTCTTCTATTCATTTCCCCTCACACACACACACACACACACACACACACACAGTGGTGATCCTGGTCTCAGGTGACTCATTTCTCTCAGCTCACATGATGAACAGAGCATCTTACTCTGTGTGTGTGTGTGTGTGTGTGTGTGTGTGTCAGGTGTGACATCACCTGTGACTGAGGCTCCGCCCTCCCTGCTGTCGGACCTGTTTCAGTCTGAAACGATGACGCAGACGCTCTCGTTCACTTCCTGTTTGGTCACGCTCTGATTATGTGACCCATCATCATGAACGACAGCAACAGAAGAAGGTGAAGAGGGAGACACTGTGGTCAGCCAGGTGATGCTAACGCTAACGCTAACACTGAAATCAAAGTCTATCAATGCAGGATGTTCAGTGTGGACGATTAAACACCGTCAGAGTCTGTCTCTCTGTTCATGACGTCTTCACAGATAAAACATCAACTCAACATCCTGAATACATATTTTCAGTTCGTCGCTTCAGTTAAATCAGAGGCTCATGGGAAATGTATTTCTTCTAGCTTTTAGTTCTAGTCTCTTATCTCCTGAATGACTGTTTAACTGTACCTGAACTTTCTCTCAGCATGAACACAGTGCATAATGGGATATATTCCTTGGTTAGTGACCATCGGTTGTTCACTACTTTTCCTGATGCATTGTGGGACCCAGAACAACATGAGTGAACAGTGATTTCAAACAGAGCCTGTGTCTGTTTGATCTGAGGACAGAAGATGTTTCTCTGTGACGGAGCAGAGATGTGAACCTGAAGGCAGCAGAGAGCTGCTTCACCTTTAAAGGTTTTACTGTGAAAATCTACTAATTTCCTGTTGGAGACAAATGGACGCTGAGCAGCAACAACATGTTTCTCATTATCGCTCTGATACAAGTGCTGACAGGCACCAACACCCCCCCTACCCCATACACCCCTCCCCCACCTGTCTGTCCTCCAGTGGAAACCCTCGACTCTGTGTGTTAACATGTTTGAGTCTCACCGACTGTCTCCTGCTCTCTGACCCTCTGTGTGACCTCTGACCTTTGACCTCCTCCTCCTCCGCCTCTGGGACTCCCTCAGGCCTGATGAGAGGAGAAGAACAGATTTACATTTCCATCACAGCTCTTTGTTTGTTTTTTATAAAGATGATTTCTTCACAGAGGAGCAGGAAGGAAACTGCTGACCGCAGGTTTCACCTCCTTCATCACTGTCTGTAGTTTTCACAGCTGTCAGCTGACTCCTGCTCATAGATTCAGAGCTTCTGAGCTGCTCAGTCGCTGCCTCTTCATCATCTGCTGAGGACTGACGCTGCAGGGACCGAGGCTAGCTCTTAGCATGCTAACATCAGCAGAGACAAACAACAACAACAACAACAGTGTTTCCTCTCAGCCTGTAACACACTAATGACACACACACACACACACTCAGCCTGTCAGCTGGTTAATTGTGTCATTAATCAGACAGAGGTTGAAGAGGGGACACACACGACCTTTAACTGACTCTCTCTGTGTGTGTGTGTGTGTGTGTGTGTGTATTATTGTAACAGATCCTGTTGTTTCTTATTATAATTGTAATAATATAAATATTATTAATTAATATAAATATTTTTACACCTGTCACTGTGTCAATGAAAAATCCTCTTCCTCCTCTGATCTTCTGGTTGGTGCAGGTCTCGGTCAGGTGAGTCTCCTCAGGTGAGTCCTGTGGTGGATTTTACTTTCTTGCTTCCTGTTTGGAGGCAGACATGTTGGAAACTGTCAATGTTTATCAGCTGATCTGGAGTCAGTCTAGGTCTCTGCTCTAACTCAGTCTAGGTCGTCAGGTCGACTCTCTGCTTCCTTTGAGGGCTGCTTCCAGGGGTCAAAGGTCACAGATAAGAGGTCATCAGCCGACCTTTGACCTTCTCCAGCTGCAGGTTATTATGTCTCCACAAAGTAAAACCTTCTTAAGGTTGGATTTCTTCTCCTGCGGCGGTTTGTGTCCTCCTTAAACTGCTCCCCGCTCGCCCTCCTTCCATAATAGCTTGTCCTGGTTTCAGAAACCAGGTCGAAACTGTCCAGCTGCTGTTATTGTTTCTGATGAGGCTCAGTACAGGACTCCTCTGTGATACTCCATTACAGCCTCAGAGTGAACAAACATCCATCGTCTGATGACGACGTCAGAGGAGCGTTACCTGTCGACAGGTGGATTCTCAGTATTACTGTAACTGACTGTAGTTACAGTTACATCAGCTGATTCACTTCTCTGAACAATAAACTTTATCATCAACGAGCTCTTTACATTTCACTTTCCAAATGTGCCCCCCCCATTCAGAAATTACAAGACCTCCTCTCTCTCTCTCTCTCTCTCTCTCTCTCTCTCTCTCTCTCTCTCTCTCTCTCTCTCTCTCTCACACACCTCAGCTGTCAGTCATTCCTGCTGTGTAGCTGGTTTCCATGGAAACAGGAGGAAACAGTGTCCTGGTTTGTGAAGATGTTGATGAAGAGGTCTGGAGAGGATCAGGTCTGGAGAGGATCAGGTCTGGAGGATCATGGTCTGGAGAGGATCAGGTCTGGAGGATCAGGTCTGGAGGATCAGGTCTGGAGAGGATCAGGTCTAGGAGGATCAGGTCTGGAGAGGATCAGGTCTGGAGAGGATCAGGTCTGGAGGATCAGGTCTGGAGGATCAGGTCTAGAGGATCTGGTCTGGACCATTGTGTAAACACGACACCTGGAGCTCTACAGGAAATATCCAGGTGAGGGTGAGGGGGCGGAGCCTGCAGGTGGAAAATCAGTTCAATCAGAGCTCAGGTGTTTGTGTTGTCATGCAGCTCCACCAGGTGACGTCCAGATCCCTTCAGGTTTTCACTGCAGGTGTGAAGTCTAACGTCAGAACTGTTTGTGTTTCTCTTCCTGGTCTGATGACATGCTCCCTCACGTTGACCAATAGGAGGACAGAGTTCTCTCTCAGAGAAACCAATGAAACTTCCTCCTCAGCAGCAGCGTCACTTCCTGTGTAACTGATCAATGATCCTGAAGATCAGGAACAAATGATTAAACATTAGTTCATCAATAATTCTGACTGTGGTGCTGAGGGACATGATGACCTTTGACCCTGCAGGTCACCCCCCCACCTTAACCCCCCCAAACAGACACTACAGAACACTCACATACTGAGTCTGGATCCAGAACTGGACCAGAGGAGGACCTGACTGCAGAGACCCAACCTGAATCTGACACTGATCCCAAAACCAGGTCTGAAACTGGACCCTGAAAAACACCAGAAACACACACACACACACACTCAGATGTGTATCAGAGGAGGAAATGAAACGTCTGCTGATGGAGACGATATCAGACATTTTTATATTTCAGCTGAAACAGAAACACGTCTGACGGTCGTCATGGAGACTGTGTGTGTGTGTGTGTATGAGCCTGGCAGCCATGTTGGAAGAGAAGAGGAGGGAGGTTCATTTGTTTTGTCAGACAGAGCAGCCTGCAGCCGGGTGGAGCTGTGTGTGTGTGTGTGTGTGTGTGTGTGTGTGTGTGT